>NW_022589740.1:12637254-12650799 GCF_004348235.1 Phoca vitulina | reverse complement strand
CGTGGCGGGAACCCGAACCTGGGCGCTCACAGAGGCAGGCATGTCTGCAAAGGCACACTGGTATGGTGCTGACAACCACAACAAAAGAGGCCAGGGACGGGAGGCGAGTGAGTCACTCAGGGCCCGCGGGAGGGCAGTGTGGGGAGGAGGACGGCGGAAGGAGGCCTCTCTCCTGATGGTAAACATCGCCCAGATGAGCAGAGCCAAACCAGGAAACAGCAGAAGAACCACCTTCTGATTGCACAGGCAGAGTCCTGGCACCCCCCCAACAAAGTGGCTACCTCAGAATATCTGGGAATAGAATCGAGGAAGTGGAATTTTAGACAAGTTCTTAGCAGTAATTGCCCATAGATCTGAGCCACTGGGAATCCTTCCCTGGACCCTTCCTTTTAGAGAAGCTTCTGCTGGCCCGTGACGGAGGAGGTCCCGCCGGCCATGCTCTTCACAGTGCAAGGTGTCCTGGGGATCAAGGGAATATGCCCAACAGCATCCCGTGCCCACCCATACATGACATCCTGCCTCCATCCAGACCATGCTCCTGGTGCCCAAGACCCTGCCTTCCATGCCCAAGTAACACTGGACCAATTCCAGGGCCGGATGGACCTCTTCCCCCCATCTGTTCTCCCATAGTGGATGACCCTGTGTGGTGCGAGCAACTCTAGAAATGAGTGTTTGCCAAGGGGCTTGTGGGCATGGGGCTTGGACTTGCATGCTGGGCTGACCACATGTGTTCTCCAACCCAGTCGAACCGGAGCAAGATCAAGAGTGGGGAGAGAAGAGAGCCTCCTCCTTCCCTTCCTCCATCCACACTTGTGTCCTGGGCCCACAGAGGTTAGGGACATCTACTGGTCTAGACCAGACACTTTCTCATTATTTTTGGCTCTTTTTTGAAGTCATAGGAGTTTTGTTTAGTTTAGTTTTTGTTTTTGTTTTGTCTTGCTTTACTTTGTTTTTGGGAAACAGAGAGGGAATGAAAGCCCTTAGGGTCCAAATGCCAATTGTAAAATGAACGGATGCTAGAATTTAATCCTCCTGTGACTTTACCAGCTCTTGATTTTTTCACCTTGGCAGGTGAAGCCTTGGAGAACAAGGCTTTTATATTAAGTGGCATCCTAAAACTTTGAATTCGTTCAGTTAAAGTAGTATCTGTTGAACATTTATTCCGTGCTGCCTGTTGTCTTAGACAGTGAGCGGTATCAATAAGACATGAGCCAGGCCATTGGATAATTCAGGTTGTACACATGGGAGGCGAACGTATCAGCTGTGTAAAGGAATCTGTTACTTTAAGGGCTAAAGTGAGTGCCCAGATGTGGTAGAGCACTAGGAACTTAGTCCATCTTCAACAAGATCCCTTCCTTCGATTCTCTGGATTGCCACCTCCAGAGGGGGACACACACACACTCACACAGCCCTCCTAAATGAGATCCCTGTGCTTTCAAGTGTCAGGAACAAGCAAGATGAGTGAATAATATTTTGTATGTCAACACTTATTTATTCTTTGCTTTTAAAGATTATTTTTGCTTTTTGGTTTTTGGTTTGTTTTTTCAGGCACAACATTTTCAAGGGTTTTTCTTTCTTTCAGTGATGACCCATCCAGGGAGCCTCTTCACCGATGACAAGCTCTGCATCTGACACTCGCCGATGGACTTTGAAAGGCTGAGTGTGGTCAGTGTTCCTTTCTGGGTGGGATATTGAGCAATAAAACTTGGGAAAAGATTCAATTTTTCACACTGTTGCTAAAGATCAACATACGTTTTGCCCTAAATTTACCATAACACAAGCCTAAGACATCTGACTCAGTGCAGGCACCTACCCCCGGGGTAGTTTCTGTCTCACTTTTTTGCCAATGAAGCTGTGCCGTGGAGGATAGAAGCAGCAGAAACAGGATGCAGTGACCAAGGAGTGAGCTGGAAAGTTTCAGCTGCCCTCCTGCCCTACTTATAGGGAATAGAGGTGACTCATTGTTAAGAAGCAAACAGATGTTGACTTGGCTAACACAATCCCATGCAATATTTAACCTCTCTGGGCCATTGCTTCCTCTTCTGGGACAAATAAAACAAACAGGTTATTCTATTTGGACACCTGGGTAGCACTGTTCAATAATGGTATGACAAAATGGGCATATGTGTATTTGTTTGAATGTGCTATTTCTTATGACCCTGACGATGGCCTTCTGCTGGAACATAGCTATTCAGAGAAGACAAGCTTTCCAAGAGCTTCAGCTGTGCAGATTTGTGAGGCCTACCATTTAGAAAGATATGGAATTTTCAGGTATGCACACCAGTTAGTAAATTTCCAGGCACCCACCCAAACATAGAAGTCCAGAGGCCGAGAGGTCCAGAGGTTACAATCCCGGCTCTATACTAAATAGCTATGTGGCCTCAGTTTCCTTATCTGTGAAATCGAGAAGCTTGACTTTTTTTTTTTTAAAGATTTTATTTGACAGAGAGAGACACAGTGAGAGAGGGAACACAAGCGGTGGGTGGGAGAGGGATAAGCAGGCTTCCCGTGGAACAGGGAGCCCAATGCGGGGCTCGATCCCAGGACCCTGAGATCATGACCTGAGCCGAAGGCAGCTGCTTAATGACTGAGCCACCCAGGCGCCCCGAGAAGCTTGACTTTTAAGGCTCATCCCCCTTTATTCTTTTATAGACTTTTAAAGAGTTGAAATTATATACCTCTTCTGCTCGCTGTCTCCATCATCTACCTACCAAAAGAATAAGTACTCTTACAAGATACAAAATGTTTCTGTAAACAGTTTTCTTTCACTGTAGAAATAAGAAAGTATGTCATGGCTAATACTGGGTCAAGGGTAAGATGCAACTTGTAATGGGGTTAAAAACATTTCCTTATTTACTTCATTGGGTGGCTGTAGACATCCAATGAGATCACATCCTTGAAAATTGATCATGTATTGTACTCTATGGAAATGTTCCCTCGAATTCTTATGTTGAAACCCAATCCCGAATGTGATGGTATTAGGAGGTGGGCCTTTGGAAGGGGCTTAGTTCATGAGGGCAGAGCCTGCATGAATGGGAATAGCACCATTATAAAAGAGACCCCTGAGATCCCTTGCCCCATGTACTATGTGAAGTTACGGCAAAAAGACGGCTGTCTGTGAACCAGAAAGCGGGATATCATCGTGATCTTGCACTTGCCAGTCTCCAGAACTGTGAAAAATAGATTTCTATTGTTTATGAGCCACTGAGTCCATGGTATTTTGTTACAGCAGCCTTGATGGAATAAGATGAAACGTTGATACTAATAATAAATGTAAATCTTTTTACCCAAGAAACATCAGTCAAGGGTGCCTGGGTGGCTCAGTTGGTTAAGCGACTGCCTTCGGCTCAGGTCATGATCCTGGAGTCCCTGGATCGAGTCCCGCATCGGGCTCCCTGCTCGGCAGGGAGTCTGCTTCTCCCTCTGACCCTCCCCCCTCTCATGTGCTTGCTCTCTCTCATTCTCTCTCTCTCAAATAAATAAATAAAAAATCTTTAAAAAATAAAAAAAATAAAAATAAAAAAAAAAAAAAGAAACATCAGTCAAGCACTATCTATACATCAGACATTGTGCTCAACATTAAGAAGACACTGACCCTGTTTTCCCAGGACTCACAGGAAGCCAAAAGAGCCCAGTAAAATGATGACAATTTTTAGCCTTACAATTGTTTTCTACCTTTATGAAAAGTTTGAGACGGAATAAAGGAACAAATGGCCAAAGCTCCTTCCTCCCTATGTCCAAGCATTATGTATCTTTTTTCAATGTCCCTGCCCCAAACCTGAAGGAAAACATACCTGAGATTCTGCGAAAGCTTAGCTGACTTCAGCGACAGGTGAAGAAATATGAGAGGCTACAGTCTATTAGCTGTTGGCACCAAGTACAGTGGCAAGTCCTTAATGGGCTCCCCAGCAGTGACGACAGACAAATGGATGGTAATCTCACCGTAAAGGATAATAGAAGCCTGACCTTGACCTTGGGCTATGAACGCTGTGTTCAGCAGCCCTGCGGCTGCGAAGCCCACCGCCCCCCTTTGCACTTTACGCTCGGGTGACGCGCCACTTACCCGCTTCTGGGTCCTTGAATGTAACAGGCTGGTTCAGGCCGCTGCATTTTCTCATTCCCAGCCTCAGCCTGGAACAAGTGAATTCCCCATCACGCCTCCCTCCTTCCGCCTCCCTTCTCTTTTCGTGTCTCCCACAGGCTGCGGCTCAGTATTCAAGACGCCACTCTACTTCTTTTCCTGCCCAGAGCCTCCTAATGTCCCTCCCCACCCCCCTAAGCGCCCCCATCCCCCAGTCTCCGTGAGGGGCCCTTACCTGGCAATCTGTCAGCCCCGGGTGTCATAGCACTTACCACCGTGTACGAGAAACTTCCGTATTTTGTCTATTTCTTCCGCAAGCACAGTGGTTCCAACTGGAATAGGTTTTGTCCCTCAGGGGCATTTGACAACGTCAGGTGACCTTTTTCATTGTCACAATTTGGCGGGGCCAGGGAAGAATATGGTGCTATTGGCATCTACTAGGTAGAGCCCAGGGATGCTGCTTACCATCCTGCAATGCACAGGACAGTGCCCGCAACAAAGGATTATCCAGCCCCAAATGCCAGTTGTGCGGAAGTTTGAGAAACTGCCCTGGACTCTAAATTCCTTTAAAGCAGGACATTTTTTGAGGCCTCTTCCATCAGCTCCAAGCGCAGCGTCCAGGGCTCAGCAGAAATCTAAACCATTGTAGAATTAAATAAAATTCATCTTGAAAATGTCATTGAAAAAAAATAATCCTACAGTTCTATGAGATAACTAATAACTGAGTATGTACCGCAAGTTAAAGGAAAATCCACACTCAGGATAAAGATAGGTGACACCCCCCATCTTGCCCTGACACTTCCTCCCATCCAGCTCTCTCCAACGTCACCCCTGTCTCCCTTTTTTATACATATGCACTCTCTTCCCTCCCTACCGTCATGTTTGAATGCCACTTTAAAGCAGGAATTTGCACACAGTGCAATCCATTGTTGCACATGTATTTATCATAGACATTTGTTAATTCCATTTTCATATTTAAACGGATCGGTTACTGCGCGGCATGCTGGACACTGCAGGAAAAAACACGATGAATAAGAAACGAAGCCTCTCCCCACCCCGGGGAAGTTTCAGGAGCAGGAGAATAGAGGAAATATAGTTTCATTTTCATGAATGCATCAGGGAATGCTTCATAGAGGAGGAGGCCTTTGATTTAGGTCTTCACACATGTTTCAGAAGGTGCTTTAAATATGCCACACATCTGTGATCACGTGGTCTCTCCTTATCTGACATCTGACTGGCAGAGTTATAAGTGCCACCTTCGGACAGTGATTCAGAAGCTTTGGCTGGGCGCCACCCCTCAGAGTTTGTGATTCAGTAGGTCTTGGGTGGAGCCCGAGGATTTGTATTTCTAGCAGGTTCTCAGATAAGGTTGTCGCTGCTGGCCTTCTGACCATACTTGGAGGACTCAGCCAGGTATTTCCTGCCTGAAATTCCCTGAAATTCATTCCCTTGCCTGAAAATGTACATTCTTCACTTGGCTAAAACAATAAATTCCTAGTGTTCGCAAAGAAAACAACTTGTAGGTTTCTGCAAGCAGGAGCAGAGAAACGCATTCCAATCTATTCCTATAATAAGGAAGGGCTCGGTTTTCAAAGGCAAGTTAACTGTCCGAACCACGTCCGTTATACCCAGTGCCCTGGGGGAATGTAATTATTTATTGGAACTATATCAGAACTAACATAACATTTTAAAAGATCTTTATAATTGGAATAAAATATCGTATTTATCTGTTAAGCTCGGGGCCCTAATATCTAGACTTACCCTCATCACAGGCATAATAACATATTTGCAGTGCTGTCGTCAACTTGTACTTGGATTATAGTTTTTGGTTACTTGAATCCGATGCTTCTGTTTAATAATTCCTGGGTTGTTGTCTTTTTTTTCCCCCCTCTATTTTCAATCAGTCTTCTCTTTCTTCTATGTCCTTTGTCTGTGTCATTTTGTAATTCTGGTTTCTCCTAGGCTGTTTGCTCTCTCCTGCAGTCTCTCATTGGCATGTCTTCAATCACTTCTAAGACTTCCTACACAAGGTGAACCATTTTTGTGCATCTTAAAACATTTGGCCTTCGATCTGAAAATAAATGCTAAAAAAATTATAATGCTTGTGAATACATTATGCACCATATTAAGTTCAGAATAGTTGACATGTTCAGGCTGTATGTCATAGATATGCTAAGATCAATTTCAAGCAGATGAAATAAATATGGAAGTGCATGCATTTTTTTTTTTTTTTTTTTGTACACAGTTTTTTTGTAGCTCCTGTTTATTAACGTCAGCCATTAGGAGCATGTAGGTGTGGTTTTCAAGGGATCACAGGGCATTCATGTATGTTCGTGATGAGGCCACTCATGCCTACTGAATATTTGGGAAATGTACTCAAATACACATGATAGGACCCCCTCAGAAAGCACCCTCTCCTCCACATCTGACAAGAATTAATTTCTTTAAGCTTCCTTCACAAAAGAATGTAGTAAAAAGAGGAAATTGAGGCTTTATTGAAGAAACGTATCTATAAGGTACATGAGCTAATGAATAACTCTAAGAAAACTCTCATAGACTTTTTTTTAAACCATTACTAAAATAAAGAGGCACATGAAATAAAGAAGTTATTGATGCCATTTGGAATCTTAGATTAATATGACTGAATACTATATACATAATTTCCCTTTTTCATTTTCTCACTCGCTCTGAGATTTGCAGACCATTTCCTCGAAGTTTCAATAAGAAAAATATAAACTACAATTTTAAATTTAGACCATATAAACTACAAGATTATAAGATTGCTATATTATTGGCTTTATTGCAAATAGCTTACATGCCGATAAGTAACATTGTTTGAATGTGTCTGGTCCTTTCTGATCTTCAGGACTTAGAGTTTTAACTCCTTTCATCTCAGTTTATACTATGATTTCGGGGATTTTAAGATTTAAGAGTAGAGGGCACCTGGGTGGCTCAGTCGGTTAGGTGACTGCCTTCGGCTCAGATCATGATCCTGGAGTCCCGGGATCAAGTCCCACATCGGGCTCCGTGCTCAGTGGGGAGTCTGCTTCTCCCTCTGACCCTCCCCCCCATCTCTCTCTCTCATTCTCACTCTCTCAAATAAATAAATAAATAAATCTTAAAAAAAAAAAAAAAGATTTAAGAGTAGATGCTCAAAAGGCACTCCATACACTGGCTTATTTTTGCACAATAAGGAGTTTGTTGTTTTAATCTTCTTTCTAATATACATGTTAATAGTCATGGGCTCTTTCGTTATTCTGGCCAAAGGACCTTCTGAAAGACAACTGAGTTCTCACCATCCTAAGAAAGAAAAGAATGTGGTGTGAAGGCAGGGGTTGTTTCAATAACTTTCTTTACCTCTTCCCAAGTTTTACTAGAAAGATCTCCTACATTCATTTCTATATATCAATCACCAACACTGATCGTGTGATAACAATGTGCTAAGTTTTATATGCATTATTTCATGTAACACTTAAAACCACTTTATGAGATGGATATTAATAATATCCTTATCTTACGGCTAAGGAGATGGAGGTTTCTAGAGGTTTAGAACCTCATCTAAGGTCACACAACTAATGAGTGATAAGGGGAGGATTTGCATATGTGCTGATGAAGCAAGCACATAAGGGGAGGATTTGAACCCAAGTCTGAGCCAAAGTGAACCTGAGCCAGAGTGAACCTGACCCAGAGTTCTTGGCCCCTGAACTGAATTACCATTCACCTTTCCTCACATCCCTGTTCCTATCCTCTAGTCACTTCTGGTTTCTAGGTGTTCTCAATGAAAATGATTTGCAATTTGCTGAGATGGGATTAGAATTCAGTATACTAGAATTTGTTAAAAGATGGTGCAGGGGGGAAAAGGAAGGAAGAGGATGAGAAAAATAATGAGCATTTTTTCTGATAAGGAAAGACTCTGGACTCACATATTAAGCCACTAAAACCTATACGGTCCAGAACAATACAACAATACAACAATACAACCAGTGCTGATTCATGTGCTCTTTGCATATGTCTTGGTGCCTTGCACAGGGTAGGTGCTGGATGAATGTATGTTGAACTAAATGTGGCACTAAATGAGTTCTAGAGGCGCTGAGGGGGTCTGATTATGGGGATGAGTACCATTAGATATGAAGAGTGGTAGGAAAATATGGATCTCTTATTTACAGTAGGGGATATTAACTGCCCACGATGTATTTTGAAGCCTTGATTTGTTCACAATGCTGGCAAAAATTCCTGCATAATGATTCAAACTGTGGTCAGGATAGTGAGTGTAACCGTATATTATAAGCTTACTTTTCTCTAAATCAGAAACATTCTAAATTAGCTTAGGAATTTGTGATTCTAGGCTAATTTACAACAAGTACCCATTTATTTCTGCTATCCAGTGTTTTAAATATAAAGCAAGCTATGTCTTCTTCAAAAACAGTCTTTAACATTGTTTCCTGAATTTAGTATGTTTAAAAATATACTAAAACCAAAATGGGCTATGGATTCCCACATGTCACAGTAAACTCACTCAGATCTAGAATCTTCCTCCTATAATGAAAAGCTCTAAAACTGACAAACCAAGAGATCACATTTACCAACACAAATAATGAACCACTTAATTTTACTGGCAAGACATATTCCCACTGTCACAAAAAAATGGTCTTAGAAATGAGAATCTATGTGTAGTTAGTTTCTCAACTTCAAAACATTTTTATCTTGGCACAAATCATTGTAGCAATATAATAAAAGAATGGACTCATGAAATGAAATCTATTTTTCAACAATCAACACCTATGATAGCGAAGTGCTAAGATGATGACAAATCTTAGAATAGATGGTCATGTACCATCCAAATGAGCATATGAGAAAGGGTTCCTCAAAGAAATGGGACCAACATGGGAAAGAGGAGTCACTTATAAAGATGCCTGGTAGCGCTATTTTTAATTTTTTAATTCATGAATCTGAATGTGTCCTTCTTTACTTAAACACTTCAGGGGTCCCCATCATCCACAATATAAAATCCAGCTCCACTTACCACAGTTCTCAGTGATGTGACTAAAACTCACCTCTCTAAGTTTAACCCTTAGCACTCCCCAAAACACTCCCTAAATTCTTGTGATCCTAGCTTCAGGGGCTCTCTGAATAGCCCATGGGAAAAGCTGCAAGACTTCCATCTGACAAATGAAATCTATCTACGCATCCTTGCTTTAACACACAGGTGCCCCTCACTGAAATGTTCCTTCCTTACCTGACTCACCTTCTAAATCCAGGCCAAGAAAGCCCTTCTTTGAGAAACTGTCCCAAACCACTTTCCTTTTTTTTTTTTTTTAAGAGTTTATTTATTTATTTGACAGAGAGAGACACAGCGAGAGAGGGAACACAAGCAAGGGGAGTGGGAGAGGGAGAAGCAGGCTTCCCGTGGAGCAGGGAGCCTGCTGCGGGGCTCGATCCCAGTACCCTGGGATCATGACCTGAGCGGAAAGCAGATGCTTAACCGACTGAGCCACCCAGGCGCCCCCCAAACCACTTTCCTAAACACAGTTACTCCCTCTTTCCTCAGTATCACACAGTATTGCTATTACTTATTTTAGATTTTATTATTTTTTTAATGTAATCTCTATCCCCAAGGTGGGGCTCAAACTCAACCCCAAGATTAAGAGTCACATGCTCTACCAACTGAGCCAGCCAAGTGTCCCACTATTATGTTCTTTATTGCAGCTATTTGTTCCCTTTTAAGTCGGGAAATTCCTTATAGCAGGGGCTGTGTCTTAATTATCTTTGTATCTTAGGCCCTAGCACAGTTTTAGGCATATGGTAGATGTTTGATAAATGTTAACTGTCCCATCGTTGTGGAATCCTAAATCGACATAGGGTATGTATTTAACAGCTATATATTAATAGCTATAATTTTTATTTAAAATGATCTTCTTACAATATCTATGTATACTTTCCCTACATTGTATTTTGCCTCACCTCAAAACTCCTTGCTTTTCTACTGGGTATAGTCTCTTTTATAAGGATTCACCTTATTGTACACCACTACGATGGTTAGCAAAAAAACACAGTCCATGAAACATCTCATTTCACTTAAGGAGAGAGCTGTCCAAAAGTTATAGAATCAGTAAGTGTGTGTGTGTGTGTGTGTGTGTGTGTGTGTTGTACGCATGCTACTGCATAATTTGGAATGGAGGCATGAGCTGAAGTTAAATTTGAGTCAGGTCTTGGTTATCAAGACCTGCCCTTCAAAGATTGTGTAAAACTACCAGTAAAATGATAATAAATACCATTGATCCAAATGTCTCTTGGCTTTTTTAGCTTGTGGCTACAAAGAATTTCACATCATCAGTTACACTCAGACATGCTGGGGAAGGAATTTCAGACCCTTTCAGAGTGTTCCCTCTTCCCGCCGTTGCCCCCGGGGGTCAGAATCGCTCAGGAAGGTCTTAGAGATCATTCCCGGTCATTGCACACGGATCCCCACGTTGGCGGCACTGTTGGCCACACCTGGATTTCTGCAGATTGTGTTCCTCCCACTGTTTGGTGTCATCCTAAGATTGTCCACAGCCAGTAAGAGAGTGGCCGGTGGGATAATATGCCATTTGTCATGCCCTCCTTGGGGACTCTCAGAAATACGGGATGGCAGTGGGTAGAGGTGAAGAGCAGCAGGGACCTCAGGCTCAGGGTGACAAGGATGGTGAGGTAAGTGTTTTTTCTTTTCTTTCTCCTTCGATTGACCCTTCACTAGAACTGATTTCTAGTAACAGCTGCTACACTTGAACATCCCTTTTCCTCTCATGGATCTTCCAACCTTTGGCCTGCACCTGAGTTTGACCTTTTCAGCAGAACATGTTCATTACCGTGCATTCCTTATCAAGGACTCCACCTGCTTTCATAAAGCTTGTCGCTTTGGGGCGCCTGGGTGGCTCAGTCGTTAAGCGTCTGCCTTCGGCTCAGGTCATGATCCCAGGGTCCTGGGAACGAGCCCCGCATCGCGCTCCCTGTTCCGCGGGAAGCCTGCTTCTCCCTCTCCCACTCCCCCTGCTTGTGTTCCCTCTCTCGCTGTGTCTCTCTCTGTCAAATAAATAAATAAAATCTTAAAAAAAAAAAAAAACTTGTCACCTTGTGGCCCCATCTCCAACACATGTGCATTCCAACCTCCAACCTCAAATCCACCAGACCTGTGAAATCTGACCTCCAACGGTGAAGCATTGCATTGTTTATTTTTTTCCTCTCAGGAAGTTTCTCAACACCCTTTAGGGATCAGTGATTACAAAGATAGACTCCTAGGGAAGAGGAAGAGGAGTGTCATCTAATTTCATGTCACCAAAGTACCCCAAACTCAGGCTTGAATCAGAGATAACTTATTATTGGCATTTGAAGCTTTGGGGAAATCCAAGATCACTCAATTCAAACTGATAGAGTGAGTATTGCTGAAAACGATGACCATAAAAAATGGCTGGAATTTGAATTGGATAGTCATTGAAAAATTAAATGGTAGGAAACACATTTGTTTTTCCTTATGTAGTGAAACACAATTCTGTTCTTTGACTTGGCAAACCCTTTTGACATAATGTAATTATGACAGGAACCTCCCTTTTTCTGATGATCGGCTTTGGCTTGAGCAATTTCCTTCAGCAGCTGTGGCACAGGTCAGTTTTGACGATGATGCAACATACTGCATAAACCCAGGTTTTAAATTCAAGAGCTAATCTTAATGTCGGTTACACCAATAAGATTTCGTTGAAGATTAAAAATAGTTTGCTGAATTTTTATAACTCCATAGGTCAGAAAGAGCAGAGTGTGTGCTGTTCCCAAATTAGGGAGAGGCTATTGACCACTCTGCTTTGAATTCTCCGGTCTCCCAATGTCGCGGTGGCTCCTCTCTGAACAAAGTATTGGACAAAGGTCAGATATTTCAGATGACTGAATGTGGAAAAGGCACTAAAGCAATTTCCTAGAAAATGTATCTAAAATATTATTCATTACAAAGTTTGGGTATCTCCAGTGATTGAATCATTTGTTTTGTATGGTTACACTTTGATATTATAGGTCAGATCAAAATGGCAGACGAGAGCCATAGAAGGCCAGTTGCCCTAAGTGCATATGTATTTATCTTTCTGCTCTAAATGCTTCCAGATATTGCAGTTCTGTGAGGTAAAGCTGGTTGAAATTTTTTGTTTATTTGATCATCTTTGACCTTCAAGGTCACACTCTTAAGTTACCTTCCCAGGTAAAAAACCATGCAGGGCAAATATCCACGTATTGTCCTAGGGGAAGCATTTGATTTGGTTCCAGTAGCTGAGTAAATCTACCCCAAATCCTGATAAGCAGAAGTTTGCCTTGGGATGGAGGTGGCCTAATCTGCGTAAGGATCCTAGCCCAACCTAGGCACCGGAATACAGCAGTTGTGCTTTGGTGAACAGTCACTGGGCATGAAAGTATGAACTAAAATTTGAGGTTCCTCTGGTGATTTATAAGAAATGTATGTTTGATATTTGTCCCATTTCTAGCACAGAAATTCTAAAGCCATTGGAATTTCCTAAGCGGTGAGAGAGACCAGGTGTCTTTTGTCATGTTAATGAGGCAACTGTTGGAATGCCCCCAGGTCACCAAAAGGATGGGGTCTGGTCACCAGGGAAACAAATCCTAAAATTGGAGGGTGGAAGTTTCAGTCCCACCCCCCTGACCTCCACAGGACTGGAAGGAATTGGAAATTTAATCAATCACCAATGGCCAATGATTTAACCAAGCATTCCTACTCAGGGAAGCTTCCATAAAAACCCAAAGGGCAGTGTTGGGGGAGCTATCTGGGTGGTGAACATTTGGAGTCCACAGTCTTGTGGGACTGAGCTCTTAACATGTGTAATCTGATGCTTTCTCTGGGTAGATAGTGTCAAAATTGAGTGACATTGTAGAACACCCAGCTCACGTCAGAGAATCGCTCAGTAGTATGGGGAAACCCCTCACACACACACTGGAATCAGGAACAGACCCTTTTTTACCCAAGTCCCCAAGATGAGGCCAGTCAAAGATGCAGACCAACCAGACCATCCCAGCAGAGATGTAGCGTTTATCAGACTGTGCAGGACCAATCTTCATCCATGATGTTAGAAAGCAAGAAGCAAAAGCAATATGGTCAGACCTCACATCATCATAGTCCTCACCATCGCCATCTTTAAGTGATATTCTTAGACTATTTGGGGGAAGGGTGTCACAAGAAGAAATAAGATTCTTATGGGGGTTAGCATAGGAAAGCTTAAGGGTCTCACACAGAAAGTCAAGTACATCTGGGCGCCTGGGTGGCTCAGTTGGTTGAGCAACTGCCTTCGGCTCAGGTCATGATCCTGGAGTCCCTGGATCGAGTCCCGCATCGGGCTCCCTGCTCGGCAGGGGCCTGCTTCTCCCCTGACCCTCCCCCATCTCATGTGCTCTCTCTCTCTCTCTCATTCTGTCTCAAATAAATAAATAAAATCTTT
>NW_022589740.1:12590403-12637154 GCF_004348235.1 Phoca vitulina | reverse complement strand
CTCATTCTCTCTGTCTCAAATAAATAAATAAAATCTTTAAAAAAAAAAAAAAAAAAAAAAGAAAGTCAAGTACATCAGATGACTATGGTTAGTAAAAGAGCTGAAAGAGCTACATTTACGTTATAATTCAGAATATAAATATCGTCTCCAATAACTTTTAATTAAACTTCTGTAATGTTTGACTTTTCCTTGCTATGTAAATAAAATCCAGCCACTAACCAAGGATGTAGAAGACTCTGGGGCTAGGACAGGACACAAAAACAAAAATAACTTGTTTTTCTAGTTTTACCTCGCTTAGCAAGGCCAGAAAATAGTAGAGTGGTGACTTTGGTTACTGAAATGTTTTAAAAGTGAGAATCACCAAAAACACAGCCTCAGCCCATGTAAGAATACACACACACACACACACACACACACACTCTCTCTCTCTCTCTCTCCCCTCAGAAACATCAAGCATTAAATGTCTAGAGGGTTTTTTTTTTTTTACTATACATCATGTTTAAGAATTGCCTCCACAGAAATGACAAGTCTTAAATTCTAACTAGTGGCTAAGGCCTCTATTTTATGACTCAGATTTTTGGTTCATGTTAGGAGAGAGGAAGGAGCACAGTACATCTTAGTTTATTTAGTTTTTCTCCAAAGCTACTAATCAGCTAAGATTACTGTGAAGGTTGAAGTTATGGAATGATCGCTTTCTCTCTGTTTTAAGGGATGGGAGAGATACCGTGATTGTCTGTTTTATATTCCATTTCCTTTCTAAAGACCAGCCGTTAACTCATTTAAAAAAAATTTTTAGCGGTGATTTTTCAAATCCACCTGGATCATTCAGTGTCTTCACTTGCTTTGGGGGAAAATGTGGAGAAATCCATTGCAAGCATGTCACGAACTATGGGATTGAAAAAAATGTAGTCAGTCCCTTCCAAGTCCTTCAGTTCACTGCATGAGTCAACTGGACTCTGCAGCCCTCCTCCAGCTCTGTCCCACCTCGCCCCACACCCATCTGAAAGACCGAAGCACGTGAATGCTGTCTCTGTCTACTCAGCCTTCTGCAGAGTAATAGCAACAACTCTGACAACTTTCCAGTGTAGTTCATCTAACCGGTGACGTCATTTCACGGTGATGAGTCACATCTGTGTGCTACTGCAGGACTTAGGAGATTTCCTGTGTGAGCCCCACACAACCCAATGAGATAGGTGGAAGAGAAACTGCTCTACTCCTGTTACACAACAGGAGAAAATCGAGCCTCCCAAGGCCGGGTGATGACTGAAGCCCTCCAGCTGGCACGGGGAAGGGCCAGCTTGCCTGACTTCCGGGCCTGTGTTGTTTTTAACACATTATTATTTTTCTAAGATTTTATTTATTTGTTTGTCAGAGAGAGAGAGAGCGCACAAGTAGGCGGAGCGGCAGGCAGAGGGAGAGGGAGAAGCAGGCTCCCCGTTGAGCAGGGAGCCCCACGTGGGACTCGATCCCAGGACCCCGGGATCATGACCTGAGCTGAAGGCAGACGCTTAACCTACTGAGCCAGCAGGCGTCCCTACCACATTATTTTACCTCTTTCCAATTCATGTGACTTTCCACCTACCATGTTTCTAGCACTTGTAGCATTTATATTTTTCTCTTCGGGCATACATCAGAGAGCAATAAGCAAAATAAAGGAGCAAATCAAAACAGTTCTCTCGGTAGGTTGCTTGCTCTGGATCTAAGGAGGCATTTAAATCTCTGTGAGGACTGCACACAGCCTTTACATGAAACATCATATATATCTCGCAACCAAAACAAAAGCGGCGGTTAATGTTTAGA
The DNA here is from genome assembly GCF_004348235.1 of Phoca vitulina. Lineage (NCBI taxonomy): Eukaryota > Metazoa > Chordata > Mammalia > Carnivora > Phocidae > Phoca > Phoca vitulina. The sequence goes on along the minus strand of NW_022589740.1, from coordinate 12,635,354 downwards.
ACAGGAAAAATTCATAGGCCAAGAAATTTTTCTGAGATTCCATGATGAAGGTCAATTTTAAAAAAAACTCTTACCTTTGTTGATGGTATTAATACCCAAGAGTAATTGAAAATATGCTTATAATTCCACAAATATGTTTCGATTTCATGTTTTTGCATTTCATGAGCTTCTGAAAACATGAACCCACTTTTGCCTTTATATTGTTGCAGATTAGCACAGTGCCTTGAGTCTACTAATCATCTGGTAAATTTTTGGCTTTGTTGTTAAGCATTACAGCGACCTATAAGCCACTAGACGTTCTGACCTAAGGTGACTGACTAGGCATCATGTGTCTCAACAAAACTTTAAATAAAACTTCCTTGTTCTCTTGACATGTACAATGACACAGTTTGCTCTTTAATAGATTCACTGAGAGAGATTATGTTTGCAATCTTATTTCGTTTTTTTTTTTTAAGATTTTATTTTTAAGTAATCTCTACACCCAGTGTGGCTCAAACTCACAACCCTGAGATCATGAATCATGTGCTCCACTAACTGAAACAGCCAGGTGCCCCTGCAATCCTGTTTCCAACCATAGCACTTGTTGATTAAACTGAATTTTTAGCTTAACAATCATTGTAACTTGGTAATAAACGTGTGTGTGTGTGTGTGTGTGTGTGTGTGTGTGTGTGTGTGTGAAAGGATGAAAAAGACCAGCAATATGTTTGGATTTTACAAGCATGTAGGCATTTCTGGATTGTTCCCTAGCATGGCATTCCCTTCCTTCATTGTACTATAAAACAATTCTCAGCCAAATATGTTTGTTTTAAGAAAAAATAATAATAATAAAGGGGCACCCGGGTGGCTCAGTCTATTGAGCGTCCGACTCTTGGTTTTAGCTCAGGTCAGGATCTCAGGGTCCTGGGATTGAACCCCATGTAGGGCTCCGTGCTCAGTGCAGAGTCTGCTTGTCCCTCTCCCTCTCCCTTTGCCCCTCCCCCTGCTCTTGCAAGTCTAAAATCTGATGGGGAAGGCCAGCAGGCTGGAGAGTCAGGAAAAGAGTTACAGTTTTGAGTCCAAAGATAGTCTGCTGGTGAACTGGAAAGAGTCAGTGTTGCAAATGAAGTCCAAAGGTGGTCTGTGGGCAGCATTCCCTCTGGTGTGGGGGACATCCGCCTTTGTTCTATTCAGGCTCTCAACTGATTAGATGAGGCCCACCCACATCATGGAGAGCAATCTGTTTTATTCAAAGATTTAAATGTAAATCTCATTCAAAAAGACTCTTACAGAAAGATACAGAATAATTTTGACCAAGTATCTGGGCACCTTGTGGTCTAACCAGGTAAATACATAAAGTTAACCATCGCACACAGTCATTCCTGTGTTTACATCCTTAGTATCCCTCTGTGTGTCCAAATTTCTTCTTCTTATAAGGAGACTGGTCAGACTAAATTAGGACTCACTTCAACAGTCTCATTTTAACTTAATCACCTCTTTAAAGGCCTTAACTCCAAATCCAGTCACATTTTGAGGTAGTGAGGGTTAGAACTTTAACATATACATTTGCGGGGAGACACCATTTACCCCATAATCCTCTACACTTACTGCTGCACTTGACTGGCTCTACAATCCCACTACTACTACCACTCTCCTTGGGTCCTCATCATTGTCTTCCTGTTACTATTCCATGAAGTACCTCCCAGTTTCAATTTTCTGTATACAGATGCCAGCAAGAAGCTCAAAGCTTCTACCAAGATCGCATACAAACTCAACCAGAGTCAGTTCACGAAACACACTTTAGAGCTATTGGAGAATCGTTCAGGATACAGGAATTTTGGTCAAAAGGAAATGCCAAACTATAGAGAAGTTAGGCCAGGAAGATTGGAAAAACCAAGACAGTCCAGCCAAGGGCAGTTTGAAACTGCCAGTGGTTACCAGAGGGTTATCCTGCTTGGGGACACAAAACATTCTGGGACTAAAGACTCAGCAACAGTTGTTCATTAGATGTCACTGGAATGGCTGGTCTGGTTTCCTCAATAATAATTTCCTAAGGAATGTTTACCTTTGATTCTTCTTCAAAGCAGGAAGTAGGTGCAATAATTATATCATTGTACTTACTGATTTCATGGTAACCTCTAGAAAACAAATGAGAAATATTGCCAGGGAAGGACTAAGAGGTGAACCCGGGTAGAAGATACCCCAAATACACATATGCATTCACACCCCACAAATGTTTGAACAGGACAGCAAATAATGGGTTTTCTCTGTTTCACCTTATGTTCTGTATGAATGATATTGTATGTGCAAAGACAGTAAGACTCCCAAAGATGAACACTGAGTCATTTTTAAGGTTGTGTCTCTCGGGGTGCTTCATTCAGTGTCTTTCACATTGTCTTTGTTCAGAAGCTATTTGCTGAGTTTGGTAGAAAGAAGACGTCCAGATTCTGATGATGTCAGCCCTACTGCCGCTCCATCTCTCTTTCAGAAATATGTACCATGTCCAAGTACTCGGCTAGCCATTGAACAAGACAAGGTCACAGCCCAAACTATAGCACAGTACCTAGTTCAAGTCAGCACAATAATCACTTATTTGGCCCCTGCTGTGTGTAAGATGCTGCCAAGCTAATCATTCATTAAAGCAGACTGTGTGTACACGAATATTCATAATTCAAGACCATTTGTTCTATTAATAGAGATATAAATAATGTACTGCGCATGGGAACATAGCTAGGAAACCGAAACTGGTGCCAGACTGTGGAGCATTTTGAAGGCTGAGCACTACTTTAATCCCCTCTGATAAATTCTTCTCTTGCCATTCTTAAAGGTTGACAACATAAGGAGACACCAAGCCTAGACAGCCTTGTTACCCTAATAGGCACAGAATGGAGGTAGTCTGAGAGTCCTGAGATCACTTCAGGGAATAACACCATCTTAGTGATTGAAGAGGTCAATCTCATTCTCTCCAGAACATTCGGCCATGAACAATTATATGTGTATATATATATATATATATACCAATTTCTTTGCATTTTGATCAATATTGTTGAATCAAGCCAGATTTTAAACTCTTTAATGCCATATGCAACAAGATAAAAATGATAAAAGGAGGGATATTTACATAATCCCCCCAAGGGGATTAGGTAGTTACGAGACCAACGCACCCCTCCCTGTTCCCATCCATCTCCCCGACTGATAGGAAAGGAGGGAAAGAATCTATGGAAAAGGGGAAGGTGGCTCACAATTCAAGGGCTGGGAGGGTGCAGGAGGGAAGACGGTACAAGCCACATAGATGGGGAGAGAGCCTAGGTGGGGGGTGGATGGGGAAGGAGATGGGGGCGGTTAGTCGAAAGTAATAAAATGTGGAAGAATTGAAGAAAGGAGAGAAACGGATGCATGATGATGCCTATGACTTGGATTCCTGGAATGTCCTTCGAGAGATAGAAGCAAAGAACAGATTTCCCTTTTGATATGGGGGAAGAGATGAGATTGTCTACTGAGCTGTGCTTCTCGAATGCCACATTCTCCAGAGACCAAAACCTTGGGGTCTCCAATTTATTAGGATTGCAATAAAACCTAAAACACTTTGGCTGAGGTGAAAGGCATCACATGTACCCCTGACATTTCCTAACTAGCAGTTAAATTCTGATTTAACCCAGAAAACCATTTTCTTAACCTAGTGATACAGTTTCAAGACAAAGGATAAGGAAATGAAACATTTTAGGGATTTTAATTAGGACATGGGTCTTTGTTGTTGTTGTTGCTTAACTACCTATTATTTTTCCCAGAAGCAAGCTACTTGAAGTATCTAGGTCAGAAATGAAAACCTCTCTGCGCCAAGTGAATCATAAATGCAAGCAAGTTAATGAAAGCTTTTTTTCTTTACAATCTATGGAATACATTAGCCAGTTAGCGTCGATCTTTTAAAAGGCCATGTCTTTTATTTATAATAAAAAGATACATATGTGTGCATATATTCATGCCACATAAGCGACGTACACTGACATATTTATCAAATGAAGCATGTAGTAATAACCACAACACTGCAAAAAAAAAAAAAAAAAAAAAAAAACCTTGCAATTTGTTTATTGTTAATATCTGATAGCAAAAGTTCCTGGAGTCTCAAAGCTGTAGCCCAGATAATTAAAAAAACAGACAATTTATTGCTCAGTGCTCCAGAAAATCTCCCCTCCAGCAGGCTAAAAAATTATACACAGGTTATAATACTCGAGGGACTGAATATTTGCATCCAGACCCAAGATAGCTCTGCCACAAGCAACTGGGTGTGTGGAAGAATCACACTATCCGTAGCAGACAAATACTCGGTCAGAGCCCCTGACATCCTTGAGGTCAGCGTGGCACTAGGAATCTAAAGCAGAGAGAGGCTGGCCCTTATAGAAATAATCTGTTATCAACTGCTTCTCAGCATGGCTTGTAACATGCCATCATTTAATGGTCATGAACATGACAACCAGCTGGAACTTGCTCATTCAGAACATGAGTAAATTGCAGATTTGCATGAACAATAGTAACATATGGATATGTGTATATGATACATGTAAGACTGTGGTGGGAAGCCCTTCGCAGTGTCGCATAAAGCAAGAATTTCATCCTCCAATTGAATAAAAGTGAAACATAGTTCTAAACACAAGTTCTCCTATTCCCTGAGGATTGTGAAATGAGATCTCTCTCTTTTTGATGAAAACTGGTGGAAGGGGGTAGGCTGAGCCAGAGTCCTTACCTGAGGTCCCTATCTCGAGAGTCCCTTCCAGTCCCGAGCCATGTCCTAAGAAAAGAGAAGGTTGGTGTGAAATAAGGAAAAAGAAAATAGCTCCAGAATCAATTTAGGGCAAAGGTGGATCCCGGCACCCTACAGGTATATTGTTTGGCCGACATGGTGCTTTCAAATGGAGAAAACTTGTATTTAAAATAAATCCAGGGGCTCCTGGGTGGCGGAGTCGGGTGAGTGTCTGACTCTTGGTTTCAGCTCAGGTCCTGATCTCAGGGTCATGGGATCAAGCCCTGCGTCAAGCCCCACATCGGGCTCTGTGCTCAGCAGGGAGCCTGCTTCTCCCTCTCCCACTCCCTCTGCTTGTGTTCCCTCTGTCTCTCTGTCAAAATAAACAAATAAAATCTTTAAAAAATAATAATAAAATAAAATATATAATTATATATTTTTGTATGAATTTATAAAATAAGATATATAATAAATATTTGTAAGGGTAGAAGGGACCATAACCCTCACTGAGCTTGGAACATCTTTGATTTACCAAATTTCAACGCATGCATCCTGGGTTGGCCTTAAGTTGAACTGGATTGAACTGGATTGTTAGGGGATCTCAGGGGCGAGTTGACTCGAAAGTCAGAAATCAGATGACCTGCATGGGGGCAAGTTGGTGTACGGAAGGAAAAGGACTTGCCTAGTACAGAGGAGGAAAAAGTTCCTTCTACCCTCCTAGGTTCCATGGCTGGGCCTAAGAATTAAACTCACATAAGACAGATTAACAGGAGAAAAACATGCAAATTTTGTTCAATATTTTCATGTGTACACAGGATCCATCAAAAAGAACAGGAAGACTCGAAGAAACCATAGGCCCAAAAGCATATATAGCTTTTGAAACAAAGAAAAATAAAGTGTGAGGATGTGAGAAGACAAAGGGACTTGGGCTGAGGCAGTAAATTGTGGGACAGCAACTAGGAAAGAGATGGGGGGACTGATGGAAGATGGGGGTTATTTTACTAGGTGTCTTTGTACAGATCCACTTCAGTGTTGACTCCCTATCTCTGGTGATAAGAATGTTCTTCTTTGCTTCGTACAGGGAAGGCAACTTCTTCATAGGACATTTTATGACCAGCTTTTAGGTAGAAAGCGGGAGAACCACAGCAAGCTCTTTCTGCATCTGCTATTTCTCAAGCACCTTTAGCTCAAAATGATCAATATGCCAAAGTGGTGTATTTGGGGGTAGCATGATTCTGAGGGCATTAGCAAGGCATTAGCAGTCCCGGATGTATTCATTCCATAGACAAATATTTATTTATTGCCTACTATGCCCCTAGTGCCAATGATACAAACATGAAGACAAGATCCCTTAAGGAGTTTAGCCCAGGGAGCATTCAAACAAATAAAGAGTGTCAGTGAAAGCCATGTGAACTTGGGCATGTCATTTACTCTTTTCCAAACTCTGTTTTTCACCAGCAAAAAGGGATTGGCATGTCTCTTTCTTGGGGCTTATTCTTGCTACAATGAGAAACAACTGAAACAATAAGATTCCACACTTTGCAAACTAAACACAAGTAACAAGATGGTAGAATTGGGTTCTTAGGACTCTAATATAATCGATCCCGGTCAAAAACGAGACACACTCCCTCCAAATAGAGTTTTAGGAAGAAATGGCCCTCTGAAGAACCTATTGCATGGCAACTGAACATCTCAAGAAGATGGGTGATACGGAAAGGAATCTTCACTTCCCACCTGTCAATCTTTTCCATCCCCTTCATGCCTCAAGCCTAGCGAGAGAAGCATAGTTCAAAACACATTTTCCAATAGTTGGGAGCAGCAGAAGACTCTTGCCTGACCCACACTAGAGGCAACTAAGGCAGAATGTGGATGGTTCTTGGGAAATGTAGAGGTAGGAGAGGGCCTAATTAATTGCTTTGGTGGTGGATCCAACAGGGAGCTGCTGTGTTGGGATTGCATCACCCACTCTGAGTTTGCTTAAGCAAGAGATATGGATGAGAGAATGGCCTCTGTTACTCCTGTGTCCTGTTGAGTTGGGCCACGTGGAGGTATGAGGTGACCTTAGTGGAAGAAGGAGGGATGCGTACTCCAGACATCCAAGGACTGAGCGAGGGGTTGCTAGCGAACACCTGGGATACAGACGCATCCGTGGAGGTAAATCAAACTACAGGAGAGAGGAGCCCAGTGAGGGAAGAGTCCATGAGACTGCCACACAGGAGAAAGTATCCATCTTTATCCTGAGTTCCTCTCAGCCAAGATTTCCAAAAAAGGCTGTTTTTACCATCTGCCACATCTGAGAGCCAAAACCACCTAGCCAAGTAGACAATGGTCTTATACGTTTCTCTCTCCCTTCTCCCACACTACATTTGACCCTAGGGAGGAGGTGAGCAGGGAACATGAAGGAAGAAGAGGAGACAAACTTGCTCCCACCCCTACTGGAGGCTTCAGGCTGAAGCAGGAGAGATTGCAGGATTTCAGATTTGAGGCAGGAGATACTTGATGTTAAATTATATTTGGAGTTTTGACTTGGCATGGCCCTGGACACTGTCAAGAGTGAATTAAAGCTATGTTTATGACTTAAAATGACCATGGGGCCGTTGTTTACCTTCCTCAACAGAAAAGACATGAGAGTAGCTCAGATCTTTGCCTGGGATCAGTTGAAGATTATCCCCTACTAACAAAGAATCCAGGGAAAGAAGGAACCATAAACAAAGATGCATTTGCTCAAAATCCATATGTCATGCACCATATGTATGCAACATATAAACAGGAATAATTTTGATAGATAGCAGTGTTATTTTCTCTTCTTGAGATGCAGATTTAATAGTGAATTATTGCCAGAGTTTCCATAATAGGCTTTCACTAATTCCTTATTCTTAAGTCAAAATATGGGTAAAGCCTACTGATGGAATGATAATGACTATAGGTCATGCCACAGATCTGAGATTGAAGGTCAACTGAGGAGCCTGGGCAGCAATTTTATTAGAGGGTGGAGCACCTCCCTGAGAGTGTTAATTCAATCACTCCCCCTCCCTTGAAAATTAGGGCTTTCTTCAAATTTTGGAAACATAAGCAGTTGCTGTATCATGCCTCATGCCTCAATGCTCAAGTTTCTGTGATCTGTCAGTCAAGTGGAATCCTTAGAAGCACCAACTGGTCCCACTTGGCAAGGAAATCGAGTGTAGATGGAATAATTATGCTATGCACCTGTGCCTCTACGCCACCCTAATAAAATTTCCAAACGTGTAACCTCGTGGTCCCTACCATCCTACTCAGGAAATCTAAGTTTCTTATAAAGGAAATTTAAAAGAAAAGCTCTGTGATTCAAATAAGGATGACACTCAAGATTCTGCCATTCGGAGTATTCCTAAAATACATGTCTAATGTGCCCGTTAAGTCATCTTGTGGTTAATATTGTGGTTTAAATTGAAATCTCCCCAAGAAATTAGATTCACTCCTTTACTTTAGCCTTGAAAAAAATAGAGCCCCACAGAGTCTTAGATATAAGTTGTGTGTGTATACAAAGCAGGCACTTATAATTGAGGATTATAAGGGTGGGAAAAGAAGAAATGTCCTCCTTCTCCCCAAAGGTACTCTTCTGAACTTCCAATCCTGATTCCTTCTCTCAGTTCCTTCCTTTCCACCCCTACAGCTCCAAATTTTATCTGGTAACAGTTTCAAGATTGATGAAGTACCTTCTTTAGTTTCTGTTGTGTTGCCTTGAAGTCATAATGCTTATCTTTCAGACAGTTCACTGCCACCCCCTTCACCCCAGCCGATTGTCAGTGACGGCTGTGTTTAACAAACAATCACCTCAGTGTCATGAAGATCACCGCGAATTAAACTCAACCAGAGTAGTTGCTGCGTGTTTGGTGTCTGTCCTTCATTCTGCATTTTCCTAACATCTTCTTATCCCAAAGTTAATTATACCAAAAGACAGCAGATTGTCTGAACCTCAGGGGGGAATTTTCCCCCAGTTTGCATTTTTGCTGTTATTCTTAGAGCTTTCCTCTTGATCGTTTGTTGAGGGAAGTATCTTGAAAAGAAGACAGAATTTACAATAGAAGTTTTAAATTTTGAGAAGGCTGATGTTTAGTTAACATTTTCTACATGGCGTTAAGCAAAAATACATACAGAAATATATGTCATTGTATTTCACCATAGAGGCATGCCAATAGGCTTAGAATAAACTGAGACTATAAACAGAAACACATACTTCATCTATACATTAGAGTAGCTATTCATAGACCATTCTATGCTTAAAAGAAATATAAGGTGTGGGCCATCCACTCAGAGACCATATAACCTAGTTGAATGGATCTGAATCTTTTGAATTTCATGGACTAATAACTTTTCTGGAGAAAAAAAATGGGAGGGATCATACAAGATAGAGACTTCAACTTTTCCTTCTGTCTAGCTAAACAATAAAAATGACTGACATTTACAGAGTGAAATCTATATGCCAGACACGGGTCTAAGAGCTTTATTTATAACCCTTCTGACATTTTATAAATACACATGAAACATGATTAATTATTAATATCATCAACATATTATAACATATATTATTGATAGACATAACCGTACATAGCATTATATATGTGTATGTATGTATGCATGTCTGCCCATGCACCCGTGTGTATGTGTGTATGTAGTTATTACCCCCACTTTTCAGGAAACTGAGGTCCAAAGAAGTCAATAACTTCAGCAACACTGGGATTTGAATACAACCAGTCTGGTCCCCAAAACCCTTAACCACTACACTCATACCAGTTAATCCCATCATTTTGTGAAAGAGATTTATCTTAATACTAAAAGAATAAAGAAGCTGGCTATCTGCAAAATAAAGATCCTTTAGATGCAATGTATTTCGCTCTATGATAAAAGCTACATTGTCTTCATTTTGGTCATTTTGTATGGACCTATAGAGACTGGCGTTTGGGACCCAGAGAACAACTTTGAAGAGGCAAGCCCTATACTTATAAATTATAATAAAGTATGAGCCAATTTGTGATTCGGGTGAGCAGTATAGATCATAATTGCTAAAGAAGCAGAGCCCACTGTGGTCTCTCAAAGACTGAATGGTAGAAAGGAGTGGGGAGAGAATTTCAGACAAACACAGGACATAAGCAAAACTCCAAGGAAGGAGATAACAGAAGTATATGAATGGTGAAGATACCAACTTGGCTCAATCAGAAATTTGACCCAGAATAAATGGTACAAACTATAGGCCCATGAACTCTACAAGACTTATAGTTAAGTTTTTGTCTGGCCTGCACAGTATTTTTTTTAAAGCAATTTGGTTTTTAAAAATACAACCTACTTTCAGAAAAATGCACAAATTGTATGTGTACAGCTTGATAAATTGTTACAATTTTTGAATGCAGCCATGTAACTTCTCCCAGATCAAGAAACAGAACACCCATGAGCGCCCCAGAAATCTCCCTCTCACATGGGTACATGTCTTTTGTGTACATTTCTACAGAAATAGGATTGCTAGGTCATAGCACAGGTGTGTGCTCAGTTTTAGTGGATACTACCAAGCAGTTTTCCAAGGTGGTTGTGCTTGTTTATACTCCCACCAACAGTATTTAATTATAGTTGTAATAATGCATTTCCTTAATGATTATTGAGATGGCCACTTTTTTCAGTTGTCTACTGGCCATTTAGACATCCTCTTTTATGAAGTTCAAGCCTATTTTTCTATTGGGTTGTATATTTCTTTCTTATTGATATACAGATTTTTAAAATAAATTATGCATATGACTCATTTGTAAAATATATATTTTATGTAACAACCCTTTTCTCTCTTTTATTGGTATCTTTTAATAAACAGAAATTCTTACTTTTAACTTATGGCTAGTATTTGTTGCATCCTGTTTAAGAAATCTTTGCCTCCCCCAATGCCATGAAGATACTCTTCTACGATCTCTCCCTTGGAGTTTTGTTTTATGTTTCACATTACATATACAATCCATTTGGAAGTGATTTTTATATATTGTGTATGGTGGAGATCAAGATTTATCTTTTTCCATATGGATATCCAATTTTCCCAGAACATTTATTTATTTATTTTTAAAGATTTTATTTATTTGTCAGAGAGAGAGAGAGAACAAGCAGGGGGAGCGGCAGACAGAGGGAGAAGCAGGCTTCCCGCTGAGCAGGGAGCCCGATGCGGGACTCGATCGCGGGACCCTGGGATCGTGACCTGAGCCGAAGGCAGACGCTTAACGACTGAGCCACCCAGGCGCCCCGCAGTGTTGAAAATTTTTAACAAGAAAATATTTTATGTGGCAATCTTCATTGGGCCGATTAAAGGGAAAAGCCTCAAAGGGCACGGAGAAACAGGCTGTCACTGTTCTGTCATATTAACAGGTAACTTTTCAAATACATCAGACCACTCTTGGTTCACTACATTCTGAGGTTCAAAATGACGGACACAAAATGCCCTGCTGTAATGAGCATTGTGGACAAAGGAAGCTGCCTAGGAAGCTTCCATTCTAGCAGCAAACTTAGGTTGGGACCCAACCAAGAAGGTCCTTCAATTTCAACCTCGGGAATTTTAACATCATCCTCCTACTGATGGGCAATAGGTGGAGTTTTACTACTTGCTACTCTGAGTTTCTTAGCATACTCAGAGAAGCCTATTTCTTCCCTGGATCCCAGGTTTGAAATAAATCAATCATGACCCTCAGGTGAGTAACTGGGCTTCTGTAAATATGGGGAGAAAAGAAGAGGGAAGAAGAAAGCCCCCATCCAATGAACTTTTAGAATAAAAAGGGGCAGTTGAGGGTGAGATGTATTTATTTCTTTCATCAAGAACTCAAAACACCTTTCCCACCCAGCTCAGTTTGATTTTGCTATTCCAGGGAGTACAATAATACTAAGATGGGTGTGTGTGTGTGTGTGTGTGTGTGTAAGAGAGAGGAGAGATCAAGAGATCAGGCAGGGGAAGGGGGAGTGAAAGGGAAGTGCCATTTAGTTGTTACTAATGGATTTCTAAATGTTCCCCTATGTAAAGATTTTTTAGCTTTCTCTTTCTCTTGTGTCTTATGTCATGTCCTGGCATCCAATCAGCCAAACCAGAGGCAAGCCCATTAACTCTTGCAGGTCCCTAGGGTACCACTGAGACCATTCAGGGCACTTCTGCAGCTCTCTGCTCTGAGTGGACCATACAAGGATGCTCTTTAGTTCAATACACTTGTGATACATAAAACAATGCCCTGACAGCTTCCAAGAGTTAACCTGTATCCCTCCCTAAACATCTGGACTAGTGCATGGGATTGACTGAGAAACTGGGGAGAACAGAGCCTAATATCTCATTAACTGGCACAAAATTCTAGTGATATAAGCAAAAATAGACAGTATCATCTTTAGTATACAAATGGAAATACTGAGAACCCCTACAAGGTTTTGCCTACAGCCACACGATAAGCTGATCTCAGAGCCAACACTGTTTCCAGGTCTCCAAATGTTCCATCTGGAGCTCTGCCGATGGTTTCCTCCAAATCCAAACTCATGTAGGGAAGGTGCGGATGGAAGAGTGTGAGGGGGCAGAGGTTAACACAGGAGTCCTTGTACACCTTTCCAGGTTCCCCATTTCTAGGTCTTTTTTTTTTTTTTTCATTTCTCTGAAATGCAAATATTGGTCTGTTTCACTGTAAATCCTGCTTGAGATGAAACTGAATTTTAAATTCAAGATGAGACAGAATCCGTAAAACCAGCCCTTCCCAATTTCCTTCCTGGACAGTTGTTACAGTCACCTCTGACCACACCAAACCCAGCAGCCTTTCCACATTTTTACCTCAGTTCCCAACAACAGCATCAGCTGCTTCGCACACTGGCGCTGCATTTCGATTCCTTGTGAGACAGAAATCTCAACTTTAAATCACTCTGTGGTTGGAGAGGGAGCTGGGAATAAAAAGGGTGGGGGTTGCCATGACTTTGCAATTGGACCGTGACCAACCCCTTCATGCCAAAGTTTAGAATAATAAACTTTGGAGCTAGAAATGAATTTAGACATCATCTGGTCTAGCTGACATCAACAAGAAAACTGGGCAAATAAGGAAGTGACCTGTCCCGGGTCACATGACTCATTAGTGGCACAGTCAATGGGTGAGAGCATCTCAAGGATAAGGAAAAGAAAGGCAGAGGCTCATGTTACCTCAGATAATGCAGGTTTGTTGTAAGGATGCACAGGGTGGGGAATGTCGGAGGGAACAGAGCCAAACTTCACCCAGTGCTAAACACAGCAGGTGCTTGGGGTACAAAAGAGTAGCTCTAGTAAACATACACCCAGTCTGCTACTTTGGCTCTGGTCAGCACTCCCTAGATGTGGGCATTTGCTTGCTCTCATCCTCTGCTATTATCGGCATTAACTACTCTCTGCCTCTGCTTTTACTGCTCTTGTTCATATGAACATGTATCTGTCTGTTCTCCTCTCTGCTTCCCAGGGCTTCTGCTTCCTCTGGAGGCTTTCTGACTTACTTTCCATGTATCTCCTGCCTTTTGCCCATCAATGCGAGGTCAACTACCCTTCGATAGACTTCATACAAGTTCCACCAAAAGGTAGGATCTGATGGGATCACTTAGCAACCCTGCAGTAGTGCTAGAAAGCTCTCCCACCAGACTTCAGGGGTACTCCCAATGATGGCCATCAGGATCGGTCAATCGAGATAAGACAGAGAGACACTGTTAAGTGGTCATCCTTCCTCAGAATGGGGCTCTGGGCATAGAAAACACTTGGAGCATAATAGATTCCTCTCTAAACTAGTCCTTTGGGCTAGATCCCACATTTTCTCGGTTGTAGTGTAGCATACAGTACTGAATATGAAGATATTTCTGGAGCCAGGCTGTCCGGAGTTTAATCCCAAGACCATTAGTTTCCAGCAAGTTATGCTTCAGGCAAGTTATGCAATCTCAGATTCCTTATATTTAATATAGAGATTACAATATTACCTGTCTTACAGGGTTGTGGGAGGACTGGGGTAATTCACACGGAATATTTAGAAGAAGATCTGACACATAAGTGCTCAGTAATGTTAGATATTATTACATTGTTTTTTTTTTTTCATAGCACCTGTGATCGTTTTAAAATATATTTGCAAAATCTTTAACACTTTTCCCACAAAGGATGGAGTCTAATTTATCTCCTTAGAATAGGGTCTAATTTAGTGACTTGCTTCTAATAAATAGAAGGCAACAAAAGTGATGTGGCATGATTTCTAAGGCTAGGTCAGAGAAGGCAATATTGTTTCTGCTTCATTGGAATTCTTGCCCTTGGAACTCAGCCATCTTGTTGTGAGGAATCCCAGGACTCATGGAGAAGCCACATCGAGGCATTCCAGCTGACAGCCCAGCGAAGGTCTCGGTTAACAACCAGTATTAACTGCCAGATGTGTTAGTGAATCAGTCTTAGCTATTCTCAGCCCACAGCTTTCAAGTTGTCCACCCAAGGTCTCAGACATCATGGTGCCGACCGAGTAAGCGATCCACTCCAAGTCTGACCAACAAAATTCTGTGAGCATCAATGGTTGATTAATACCATTTACTTTGGAGGTAATTTAGGCAGCCATAGTAAGTAGAAAAGCCCTTTTATTTCTTTACCTCCATGAGCGCACTGTTCGTGGGGACTCTCACAGGAATCAAGTGACACTGGATTATCTCTAAATCTTGGCTTCTACATTGCAGTGTTTCCTAACCAGAGGGTGGATTATAATGGTCTCGGAAGTGTCATCTCTACGGACCTACCTATTCCCCACCCTGAGTGTGGAGGGCAATAGCTGAAGACCTTCATCCATACTCATTAGGAGTTTACTAAGAATCTCTGTGTGCTTGGCTCATACTCCCATTCTGGGAGTGAATGAGAAGTACATTTGATATTTCTGATGTGTAAGCTTCTCTCTATAGAATCCAGTCAGAAACAGAAGATACCAAACTACGGCCTCTAGTAGTGAATTTCTAATACATTGTCCTTAAACCATCAATTCTTCCCTTCAAAATCTAGAGAGTTAGGAATAAGACAAGGATGTGATGTTCACTCTTGCCACTTCTACTGTACAACGTACTAGAGATTCTCACCAGGACAATTAGGCAAGAAAAAAATATAACAGCCATCCAGATTGGAATAGAAGTAAAACTATTTCTATTTGCAGGTGACACGATCTTACATACAAAATCTGGAGAGTTTAATAGTGTGTCCTTCTGAGTTCTGAAAGCCAAAAGGAGTTTCTCACTCTCTCTTTCCCCCGCTCCCTTGATCAGTGATCTTCAAACTTTAGTGCGCAAAAGAGTTCTTAAATACAAATTCTCAGGCTCGACTCCCAGAGATTCTGATATACTAGCCTAGAAAACTTCTAAGAGGCACCCCAGGAAAGTCTGATGCAGATGAATTTCAGAATAGACTTTGTAAAACACAGAACTAAATCTTTGAGAAGTCATTTAGCACAATGACTAAGAGTGCGATGTCGAGACTCAATTGCCTAGTTCAATTCTTGGTTCTTCTACTTGCTAGCTGTGTGACCTTGCACAGGGCACTTAACCTCACTGAGTCTCAGTCCCCCCAGCTGTAGAATGGGATTAGTGATGGGACCTACCTCACAGGCTTCTGCAAGCATCCAATGCATTAACATACACGGAGAAGTTAGAATCACTGTGCTGATTGCCAATTGCCTGCAGTGGGAGAACCATCTGGCTATCCCTGGAAGCTAGAACTTGCCTACACACAACTACAAGATACAGTGACACCAGTAAGTATAGGAAAAAGCACAGTGAGTGCTGGTTCTCTGTCCACCTTTTTTTCTTTTCTCACTTTCTCCTGTCCCTCAGAGAAGCTATCACAAATAGACACATTTTCTTAGAACTCAAATTAAGTCATGAGCCGGCCAGTCTTACAGTTTAAATCCTTCTCTGCCTTAAGGACCATTTCTAATCTCCCATTTGATCATGATATTTGGCATATTACCAAGGTTTGGGGTTTTTTTCCCCATTACTTTGACTTATGCCATTGGTGAATTTAAGTTTCCATGTTGTTTTGGGTTCTTTGTTTTTTTTAGTACATTTCATCAAGAGTTCATTTCCAAATGTGAACACGAGGACTAATGTTCCTAAAACTTTATGACTTATAAAACGTACTTCTCCCCACCCCACCCCCATTCAGTAGCATGATAGCAAATCTTTAACAGATTGCCTTGCACCTAGGGAGGTGGCTCCCAGTGCTCACATAAATAATTTATACTGATCAACACTTGCTCAAATTAATGGAAATGATAATGTTGTAAAGAAGGTATTTTGCTGGTTCCAAGGCTGCTCACCAGAGGAACATTATTGGTATCCCTGGATATGCAGGAAACCTGATAGTAGAAAGCTCAAAAATCACAGGTAGAGGCCTTGTTTTTAAAATGTCTTGATAGTCAGCTAAGAACGGCATTTTCTTTCAGTGCAAGGTCTAATACATACTATGCACTGTTAACACTTCGCTGCTGGGGGGGCAGAAATAGCTCTCTCTTTGTATGGCACTGCCGTAATTTTTCTATCAGCCAACAACTGTGGTTTCCTGAAGTAACAAAAACCTGAAAAAAAAAAATGACACAGTTCAGAGAGAAGGAATCAGAGTGGGCTGGTGATTCATGCATCCTCAGGAAGAGGGTTGGACATGACCTCTGAGACACCTTCCAACCCTGTTTTTTGTTTTTCTGCCATTCTACTCAAACACTAATTTATAGTTAAATTTTAGTTGCACCTCAAACACGGAGAGGTTTTTCCCTCCCTTTCCCCATTCCCCAGTGTTTTGGCTTTATACTCCCCCCCCCAAAAAAAAAACACGGATCAGATGTTTATACAAGTTAATTTTTATTCATGCAGTTTTTCAAGGCTCATAATAGTTACAGAATAGTTTTCTGGCATTAAAGAAAAACTCCAAGCCAAATATAGCTCTGGCATTAAAGTCTGCATTTCACCTAGAGTGTAAGACAACACTATTTGCTCCTTTGGAGGAAGAAGAAAGGATATATTCTTGACCTTAAGTGTCCTATTCTTGACTGCTTGTAAACACGAAGAACTGGCAGCTGGGTGTTTCTCTGCTCAACTCCGCCCCTTATCCACATACCATGTTTGGAGAAACTCAGAGGCACTTCCTATTTGGGGTCATGACCTCAGGCCAGAAATTGCAACTTCGGCAGAATTAGAGCAATAATATTTGCAAGTGGGACTGGCACCTCCTAAAAGCCATCCTGGCCTGCCAAGAAACTCAGAACCCAAACCTAGGCAGATGGCAGTTAGGGGAGCTGAGGAGTTTCATTAAAGAGACATGACTCCTGCTTGTGTCATTTCGTGCTGTGGGAGCTCACCTTCACCACCGCGCATGTCTCCTGCCTGGATCCCCTTCTCTCTCACACATACTCTCCTGGGGGCCAGAGGGGTGGCTCACACAGAGGATCCCAGTGCTCTGAAGTGGTGACTTTCATGACAGATCTAAAGGACCGCCAGTAAGGAACCTCATGGGCTGACCTTTCCAAAATGAATCCACCTAACAGCTACCTAGCGACAGAGGCGTAAGCAGGCAATACATGTTTCATCCTGGAGGAGACTTTTGCCAGTTTGCAAATCACCTTAGTTAATTAATTCAGGCCTTGTAGTAATGGAACTAATTTAAAACCGAAATATCCATCACAGAACAGAAATAGATCTGCTGTTTTTATCAAGGTAAATACCCAGGTAATTGCCAGACCTCCCCTTAGTTTTGCTCCATCCCATGTAAGCCAAGCCTGCTGGCTTACACGCATATATTCCTGGATTAATAAACAAGTGTGTTCTGAGGACAAATTTATATTCAGAAACTTCCCTCCCAGAGGTAAGGGTAAGAAAGAAAACAAGGGCTGTGTTTCTAATGCAGGCTGTCAGCTTTATGTAAATAAATGAAAACTTTATTTAAAAATCTATGTCCTTGTATTCAGAAGGTTTCTATATATTATAATAACATCTTTTTACTGGCGAATATCAACAAAATAAACCGATAAATAAATTTAGGACTATTACACAGTTTCGAGCTACTTCCAATAATGATTGAAGTTTGGCAAATTTCCTCCTTCCCACCTATGGAAGGATTTGTGAAGGTGTTCTCACCTCTTCCTATGGCTCTTCATCCCTATGAGCTCCTAAACAGGTGCCCTTCAGTTACACCTGGCATTGAGCTGGCCTGAGACTGCACGAATACTTCTTTACTCTGAGTCACCATCCACAAAGTCAGTGACTAATCCGACCACGTGAAAAGGAAGTGCTAGAGAATTTTCTTCAGAGTAAGGGCCTCAGACGCAAACACCCACAGGGACCGGCTAGGTAGTGTATACCAATGAGGGGGAGGGGGGGTAGCTGGAAAGGATGGCCCCAGTGACTTCTGCAGCCTCCCTGACTCCAGCCAATGCTGGCTATGAGAAATTATTGGCCCGATTTTGCCACATTTTCTCATTTTTAAGAAATCTGCCTTCACTGGTATTTGCTGACCTGTAAATGTCTGCAGTAAGTTCAAGTTTGCAAAACATCATGCTGAGAAATCAAAACACATCTGTGATAATAAACAGCAGTTTGTGATCCGTGGCTTTTAGTGTCATATTGTGCCCACGTCGACACACGTGCATACTCACCCAACCCACAGACAGGTCTCAGCCTCAGAAGTGATGGATCCTGGGAGTTGAATTGGTCGGACTTCAATCATCCTTGAAAACAGCTTGTGTTTCCAAACAGCTTGTTTGGAAACAAATTGTGTAACAGTCCTATCTTTCATTCATTTATCAGTTTATTATTGGGTAGATATTTGCCAGTAAAAAGATGTTATTACAGTTTATAGAAGTGAGCATAAGTACAATAAGTACATAGATTTTTAAATGAGATTCTCATTCACTTACTTAACTATGAACTCCAGTAAGAAAATTCTACTTAAAAACTAAAAAATTATTTATGTATATATAAATGTGCATGAATGATACATTTTATTTATATGTAAATATATAAAACTATGTAGGACAGGCCAAAAAAAGGATATATTCAACAAAAAGTAAAAAAATTAATGTTCTGTCATCCAAAATTTTGTTTATTCTCCATAATTACTAGTCAGTGACTTTGAGTCAGAGAGCCTGAAATAACACTGAGAGAGGTCAATGTTCTCACCTGTGTGAGGTAAGGAGTTAATCAACAACAGATAATTACTAGGGTGTATCCATGATGACAAACTTCTAGATGTGTATTCTTCTACAATGAATTTTTTTCAAGGTCTAAATGGGAGAGGAATGGATGGGTTGACTTCTGTATTATATGTCATATTAAAACTTCCATATATCGTATTAAATATCTTATTAAAACAGTCAAGTTGTTTTAGAAGGACTCAGTAGTCAATAAAGCCAATAAAGTAGTCAATAAAGTCAATAAAGCCCTTACTGAACTAGAAGATAAAGAAGGGATTGTTAAGGCGAAATGACTTTCAAACACAGACAAGTAAGTTCTGTCCTTATTTTTAATTAGACACAAATATCTACAGAAAGTTGTTCTTTGGGGGAGAAAAAGACAAATCTCATGTTCCAATACATGTTCATTGCGGATTGAGCATGAAATATACATGCAAGACACATTCCATGGAGTGTTTGTTATAGACTTGAACAGTCACTATGCAATGCTGGTGTCTTCCCCCCACCACCCACCCGCCCCCCTCCCCCCGCCTCCACAAATAGTAGCCTTCGTTTTCCTGTGGAGATTGTTGAAAGGGTTTTCAGTGTTCAGAGAATTGGGAGTCATTATGGAATGCACATTGACAATAGTTGCTTACTCAGAACAAGCTGAAAGCGAAAGGCTATTATTTCTAGTCTAAATCGTTCTAATGGGATTGGGTCAATTCGTTTCATTCCTAGATCTCTGTATTGGAAATGTTTTCCTTTTCTCTCACTGAAATGTTCTGGTGCTTAAGAGCAGAGTAATGGCGTTTGAAAACTCCTGGCAAACCTGTGTGAGCACCATTTTTGCAGATTCAAGACTTGGATTCCAGTGCTAGATATCACAAAAACACTGAGACCTCTGTTTGGACTGAATTGTGAGGAGAAAGTTTTCTTTCCAAATTTACCATTGTTGTTCTTCTGCGAATACTCATAAACCAGTTTCCCTCTTCAGTGGTGATGCAGTTACTACCAGCTCTGTTTAAAGAACTTAGAAAGTATCTCTACTACATGGAAGTGGGTTTTGGAATCTAAAAGATGAGGAATCACATCCTGCTTCTGCCGCTGAGTGCTCTTGGGCAAACCCTTTAATCCCTCTGAGCCTTTGTCTCTCTATCTGGAAAGTGATATTAATATCTACTTTTCAGGCTTGTTGTGAGATTAAAAGAGAAAATGCTTGTAAAGAGTTAAGCACAATAACAAAAATTTTAAAATAAATATTTTAGGGCAAAAGCAGTTTCAGTTTGTTAGAATTTAGGCAACAGAAATAACTTTCCAGGAGAGGTCGATAAATAGCCTTCAGAGGACATTCTTCAATTCTTAAAGTTGGTTATTTCCACTCACTTGTAAATAATTCTTGTTAGTGCTTACTATGATCAAGGAGAATCTGTCTGAGGGGGAAGGAAGAAGAGAAGGAAGGGAAAGGGAAATGTCTGGATAGCTGAATCCGTTCCTTAAAGAATTTAAACTCTAGTTGTAAACGAGGCGATAAGACTTGACAGCAAATGACTATAAATCAGAATAGAAAGTCATCTGGGCAATAATACAGATGGAGCTAAAGAGCAAGGACAGTTGGGAGGAAGAGGAAGAGGTTATTTTGCCTCTGAATTGTCCCCTTTTATAAGCCATGACTCTGAAAACTATGGCAAAGCCCACCCTCTAAAATCATTTTTTCTCAATCAGATGACCTAGAGAGTTTTATAATTTAACTATATAGATATTTTTTAGATTTTATTCATTTATTTATTTGAGAGAGAGAGTGAGCAGGGGGAGGGGCAGAAGGGGAGGGAGAGAGGGAATCCTCAAGCAGACTCCACACTGATCACAGAGCCCCACGTGGGGCTCGATCCCAGGACCCTGAGATCATGACCTGAGCCAAAATCAAGAGTCAGACAATTAACTGACAGAGTCACCCAGGTGCCCCTCAACTATATTTTTTAAGTTTGTGGTTAGAACACCTTCATTTTACAGACGAAGAAACTTGGGCCCCCAAAGATGGAGTTAGGTAACCAGGTTAGGGTAAGGTCAAAACAAGAAGTCATCAGTGGTGTCCCTCCTGCTTCATACAAACAGTACATTCTCTTTGTCTGAGTCAACTGGAAATACCCTTTGAACATGACATGTCTCTTCTACCAGAGGAAGAGAAAATTCAAGTTGCAAATAAAAAAAAATCTCTGCAATACTTCAGACTTTAGGCTTTTCCATGGCTTAATTCTTCAGCACTTCTCCACTCTGCTTTATTCCAGATAGTTTCACTTCTGCCCAGAAGGCGTACAAGACTTTCTTTTGATAATTTATTGTTTAACAAGCAGACTCAAGTACCTGGGGATTCATGGCTTCTTTCTTTCATCTTGTCTTCCTTCCTATCTTTTTTCTTTTCTTCCGTCTTTCCTTCTTTTCTGTGACACTGGACTTTGACCAAGTACTCTCAGATTGACCAAAGATCCCTGGAGCCTAAATGTGGCAGGAGATCTGAAGGAGTCCTGGGCATGGTGAGCATCTCGGTAGGATTCAGGATAGACAGAGGCCAAAGAGTAGGAGGCTGTCCTAATGATTCTGGACACTTGGCCCAAAACTGAAGGAAGAGGGAAATCCCGAGAATTGCTGAGACTGAATTTCCCATCAGTGCATATCAGAGTTAAAATTAAGTAGAAAGGAAAAAAGGAAAAAAAAAAAAAAGAAAAAAAAATTAAAGAAAGGAAGATAGAAGAAAAGAAAGGAAGACAATATTTCTTACATAAGTAAGATGTGGGTTGACATTCATCGACGCTGTACTTTATTTACATAGTGATATAGTGATGATATTGTCTTTATCCCTCATAAAGAAAGTAGTTTTTATTCAACATACAGAGCAATTGACCTCAGCCAGAATAGCTCTACCAGGAGCTTTATCTACATTGTTTAATTTTAGCTAGTCATCACAACAGCCCTATAACTTTTGTGTTATTCCCATTTTAGAGGTGAACACAGCAAGGCTTAGAAAGTTCAAGTAACTTGCCCAAGATCACACAGATAGTAAGTGGGGGGACTGGCATTAGGATCCATGTCTTTGAGGAGTACCATTTTCCCTAAATCGCTCTGTTGCCTGGGATTGTTCACTAGCCTAGACACAGTGACTAGAGCTTTTATTGAAAGTTGGGATATTTGGGATTTACTCCAATTCATATTCCTGATGGTTTCTCAGACTTTTCCATAGACTTGGATTCTCATACTCCTTTTATTCACATTTGTGTATTCTATTGTGCTAATTCTCTATTTGACCCTGACCACAATCCCAGCTCAACTCATGGCCTCCTGTCAATGCTCTCTTGGCATCTGACCTCGGGCCCACCCTGGGTTTGCTTTTGTTGTTCTTGCCTGGTGCTGACAGTTTACAGAGCCCACGTTCCACTGTGTGGCCCAGAGGAGATAATCAGTGTCAAGGCAGTTATTCAGAAAAGGTTGAGATGACCACAGGATGCGGTAATCGGGAAAGGCTCCTGGTTGAGAGAGGTTGAATGTGAAGAGATCTTTGAGTAGAAAAGAGGGGGAAGCCATTGTATCTAGGAAGGAAGAGGATAAAAACATGAAAATAAGGATGTGGATGTTAAGTTGACCACTCTGGGAGAAGTAGAGGATTGATCATGATAATACTCAGAGATTACTTTGGGTAGCCGGGTTAGGATTAACTGCGGACAGTCTCAATATTTTAAGATTTAAACTTACCTGTCAATGTTGTACAGTGTGTTTAGGTACAGGAAAGATGGTAGCAGGAAAACTAATGATTGTCACTGAGAAATAGGTGGCACCCACAATGACTCCACAGATCTAAGCGACAATAATTAGGAGAATGACTGAGACCACTGGAAGAACCAGAAAATTTAAGAGGCAGATACTGTGTAAAGACAAAGAATATGAATATTCACTTCCCCATGATGAGTCTGGGGTAATTTGATGATGCCCTAGAGGAAATACTATCAAGAAGTTAGAGCTGAAGGACGAGAACTTGTAAAGTGGGTCTAGGCAAGATTATCTATGCAAAAGTAAGATTTAATTTCATGACAACAGATGAACTAGCCAAAAGAATATCAGAGGCAAAATCAGAATTTATCGGCACAATCTTGGATGCATTTACATGTACGGCTATTTACTGATGACTTATAGTATTCCAGGACCAGAGTAGATAAAGCCAATTTTTCAGTTTTTGGAACCAACAAGCACACCTGGTTAAATTTTTTTAACCCTTTTTACATTTTTAATTGTGGCAAAATACACATAGCATAAAATTTACCATTGTAACCATTTTAAAGTATACAGTGAAGTGGTATTGAGTACGTTCATATTATTGTGCAGTCATCACCAACATTCATCTCCAGAACTCTGTTTATCTTGCAAAATTAAAACTTTGTACCCATTAAACAATAACCCCCCAATTTCCCCTCACCCCTCCAGTCCCTAGCAACCATCATTCTATTTTCTGTCTCTTTAAATTTGACTATTCTAGGCACCTCATGTGAATGGAATCATATAGTACTTCTTTTTGGGACTGGCTTATTTCTCTTAGCATAATATCCTCATATGTGTTGTAGCACCTGTCTGAATTGCCTTCCTTTTCAAGGCTGAATAATATTCCAATGTATGTGTAGAACATGTTTTGTTTATTCTTTCATCTATTGACGGACACTTGGTTGCTTGTGAATAATTCTGCTATGAACATGAGTGTACAAATATCTCTTCAAGACCTTGCTTCCGGGGGCGCCTGGGTGGCTCAGTCGTTAAGTGTCTGCCTTCGGCTCAGGTCATGATCCCAGGGTCCTGGATCGAGCCCTGCATCGGGCTCCCTGCTCGGTGGGAAGCCCACTTCTTCCTCTCCCTCTCCCTCTGCTTGTGCTCCGGCTCTCACTCTCTCTCTCTCTCTCTCTCTCTGTGTCAAATAAATAAATAAAATATTAAAAAAAAAAAAAAAGACCTTGCTTCCAGTTCTCTTGGGTATACGCTCAGAAGTGGAATTACTAGGTCATATGGCAATTTCATTTTTAACTTTCCAAAGGACCTCCATACTGATTTCCAAAATAGGTGCGTCATCTTCCATTCCCACCAACAATGCACAAGAATTCCATTTTTTTTTCACATTTTCGCCAACACTTGTTATTTCCCAGTTTTCTGAAAGTAGCTATTCTAATGGTTGTGAGGAGGTATCTCTGTGGTTTTGATTTGAATTTCCCTGATGATTAGTGAAGTTGAGCATCTTTTCCTGTGCTTCCTGGCCATATGTATATCTTCTTTGGAGAATTTCTTTTCAAGACCTTTGCGCATTTTTTAGACAGGTTGTTTCGTTGTTGAGTTTTAAGAGGTCTTTATGTATTCTGGATATTAACCCCTTATCAGCTATATAATTATAAAATATTTTCCCCCATTCTGTAGGCTCCCCCTTCACTCTGTTGGTTGTGTCCTTTGATGCACAGAAGATTTACAGTTTCATGTAGTCCAGTAGATCTACTTTTTCTTTTGTTGCCTATGCTTTTGGTTTCATAGCCAAGAAATCATTGCCAAATCTAACGTCATGACGCTGCACCTTGTTAAAAAAAAAAAAAAAAAACCTTTCTGAGGTTTAACTTATTTTTTTTTAAAGAGTTTATTTATTTATTTGACAGAGAGAGACACAGTCAGAGAGGGAACACCACAAGCAGGGGGAGTGGGAGAGGGAGAAGCAGGCCTCCCGCCGAGCAGGGAGCCCGATGCGGGGCTCGATCCCAGGACCCTGGGACCATGACCCGAGGCGAAGGCAGACAAAATTCGTCCATCACAAGTTCAATGATCTCTTTTAAACTTACATGCTTGTGCAACCATCACCACAATTCAGTTTTAGAACATTTTCACCGGGCTACCTGGGTGGCTCAGTCGGTTAAGGGGCTGCCTTCTGCTCAGGTCATGATCCCAGGGTCCTGGGATCGAGCCCCGCATCGGGCTCCCTGCTCAGCGGGGAGCCTGCTTCTCCCTCTCCCACTCCCCCTGCTTGTGCTCTTTTGCTGTGTCTCTCTCTGTCAAATAAATAAATAAACTCTTTAAAAAAAATAGAACATTTTCACCACTCTCAAAAGATCTCTCATGCCAGCTTATACTCAATCCCTGGTCCCATCGCCTGCCCCAGGCAACCACTGATTGCTTTCTGTCTTTATAGATTTTCTAGCACCTGACACAATTATAAAAATCATTTTCAAATGGTCTTTAAAAATAAACTAGCATTTCACAGAATCTATGGGTAGAGGGAGAGGAGTATCTCACATAATCCTCCATCAATGCTTTGTGTGTTTTTACACATTCCTTTTCACTGATTTGCCATCTTACTCCCTGCCTTTATTTTTACCTTAATCTTTGTCAAAAGCAAATTTGAAAATCAATCTTGTTAGTAAGTGGCACACTTAAAATATGTTATTAGAATGTTATTTCTTCCCTAGCGTGTATCTCCTGTCACTGAATCTAATTTCCTTCTAAAATAAGGCATGACATTTCCACTAAGGCACCCAGGTGAGTTATATGCCTATCCTAATCAACAGCCACCTGTCATGATCCAAACAGGTTTCTAGGTTGTTTAGATTCTCTCTTCCTCCCTCCCTAACCCAAGACTGAACCTCTTACTCTTCAGTTCCGATCACATGTGCTCTTTGCTCCTGCGTCCAGCTGTACGGGGTGGAATTCAGAGGCCTCAGCTGAGATTTAAACATGCTTTAAGTGAATTCCTCGAGGCTTTGGTATGTGGAGGCCCACGCCCGTGTTATTTTTTACATTGAGTTTCTTCCAAAACAAGTTATTCATACACACACATACACACACACACACACATACACACACATAATGTGAAGAAGAAAGAACAAAAGTTTAAAAAAAAAATAGGAAGTTGTTTGGCATTGGTTTTGATGAGCAAATTATCTCTCTGATACCCAAGTCAAATTCAGAAAAGCCTGGTTATAAAGCAAAAGGACATAGAACACTAGAGACAGATTTTTAAGTCCAACTTCCTGATGCAATGAGGTCAAATTCTGAGCTCTGGGTTTTTTTTCAAAGCTCAACTTCAGAGTAAGAGCTTTCTGTTAGGCTAGTCCCTGTGTCATGTAGATGCCCTCGTGAGTTTCGGTTAAGGATGATGCCTTTAATAGAGTGAAACCACTTAATTCTAGTGTGGGGGCACTAGGATTAGGACTTGAATCATACATGTCACAGCCAGATAACAGTGTGGGAGGGTATTATTGCAGGCCAGGTTATGTTTGTGGCTTGAGGAGGTACCCCACACCCGTATCATCTTTGTATATTCAACTCAAAGAAAGCTAAGTAGGGAATAAATGCATGTGTCTAGAGGCTAAGGAGTCTCCAGAAAAAGAAAATCTTCAAGCCCCAAACCCTAATGAGCTTCACCATTATTTAACAGTCCTGAGATCAGTGAGCAGCGAAGGCCCCCAAGGATGTTCTCCCAAAGGGAGGATTTATGCTAAGAGGGGAGAACAATGGGCCGGTGGTCAGGTCTGACATTATTACCTAAATAATCCCCAGGAGAGCTCTGGACACAGTATATAACTGAGATAAACAATCTCTCTTGGCCTAAGTCTCCAGGACTATGGAGAGGCTTTCATGAGCAGCTGTGTGTCTTCATACATTAGCAAGCAGTCTCATTGACTTCCCAGGCATAAAATGATACGGAGCAAGCAGAGCCAAGTATAACACTACAGGGAGACTTTTCTACCTCCTTCCCCTGCACACTGGTCCTGGGAAGTTACTGCCAAACCACTGAAGTGAGCATATTGGGGGACCATAAAAGGCTGCTTGTTTTCAACAGAACCCTGAGATTGGCTTCTTCAGTTGTCTCTCTGGGAAGCCCTTGGAAGCGAGTCTGGCAATGCTTCCTCTCTGGACTGTCTACCAGGCCTTTTTTTTTTTTTTTTTGCAAGAGATAAAAAATAAACTATAAATGTTAAAACGTTATGACATAGATTTTTATTTTTAGGTCATAACTAAGGATAAAATCCTCTTGCTATGCAAGAAGAGAATTAACAAAAACATGCCTTCTTGCTCTATGCGTCTTTGATATAGCAGAGTGACGTGCAGGTGATAATTTAACTTGTATTGGAATTTTTTTATTCTATATGAAAAAGTCTCCCATCCATGGAGTGGATGGAATAAAAGGTATTTTACGCACCCCCCCACCACCACCACCACCGCCCAAGAAAGGGCAGTGGACAGATTCTTGTGTTTCTAAAGCCCAAGTCCTTCTTAATGGTCCTTTAAACTTTTCTGTAGGAAGGAGGAGAAGGTACCATTTGTATTTTAGGAAGATGAAGAAGGAAAGAAGCCTGCATCTTGAGAGGATTCTAGGATTCAAAAAAAAATAGTGATTGTCATTTCAAAGACAAGAAGGTGCCTACATATGCTTTAGTCAGGTGAAGGACCTTGTGGGAACATGGTTATGCAGGCTCTTAAAAATGATGTCAACATCATTTGGTAGCCTCGGGGCCTGAGCAAAGGGTTCTGAATGATCAGAGAGCAAGTTGTCTTATCCTTTGGTGCCATGATGCTCAACAGGAAACTGCATAAGCTTATGTGTTGCTAATGTCTGAAGCAGCAGAACCAGACAAACAGTGGAAAATTGGTGGTCCTAGCAGAGCCTAGACAGGGAAGACAGCGAGGGACAGTTACTCCTCAGGGCCCGGGCTCACCGAAGAACGGGATCCTAGCAGACTATGTGTTGCTGCTTAAGCCCCTGGGGATGATCCAAGAGAAGGGGCTGGGAAATGTCTTAGTCTGTTTGGGCTGCTGTAACAAAAATATCATCAACTGGCTGGCTGATAAGTAACAGAAATTTACTTCTCACAATTCTGGAGTCTGGGAAGTCCAAGATCAAGTTGCCAGCATATTCAGTATCTGATGAGGACACTTCTCCTGATTTAGTGTTTTCACTGTGTCCTCACAGGGTGGAAGAGGTGAGGGAGCTCTCGAGAAGTCTCTTTTATAAGGGCCTTAGTCCCATTCATGAGGGCTCCCCGCCTGTGATCGAAGCACCTTTCAAAGGCCACACCTCCTAATGCCAACACATTGAGCGTTAGGTGTCAACGTATGAATGGGGGAGGTGGGTAGTCACCAATATTCAGTCTACAACAGGAAAGCAGAAGTGTGATACTGGCTCTCCCTCATTTCTGGCAGGTGGGGCCTAGAACCAGCTCTGCTTCAATCTGAAAAGTAAGGAAATAGAGCATGGTGCTCATCCCCGGCCGTGAAGTACTTCATACCTGTTATATAAACCAAAATGGTCAGATTTGAAGTTTCACAAATATGTTAGAATTCATTTAATCAATTCTTTATTCAATCAGCATCTAATCAGGAGAAACAAAAATAAATGCAAAAGCTCTCTGTGTCCTCAACAAGCTGGTGGTGCTAACTACTCTGGAGCGGGTACTTAATATAATAAAATGAGGTAAAATCTACAATGAGATATTAAAAGTGAGCTTTGGAGCATGAGTCTTGATGCATGGGAAGGAGTTTGCTGTTTCTCCCAATGCCAGTACTCTAATGAGATGCCACCAGTCAACCCAACTTCCCACCAGGAGAATGTCCATGAGATTCTGTTTCACTAAATCAGTCGGCAGCTCGTTCTCCTCTTTCCCAGTTCTCCAACCTCCACTTGACCCCATTTACTGGAACTTCACCCCCAGGCAGCTGCCCAGCAGTCACCTTTACCCCTATCCCTTCCCACCCCCATGCCCCCCACCCCTGTGGAACCGTCCAGGTTCATCACTCTCCTGGGCCTCTTGACCAAATCAGGTTGGGGGTGGGGTGGGGGAAGCTGTCAAACATTATCAGGTAGAGAAAGAAAACTGGTAGGAAATATTCATGGGTCTACGACATTCCCGGAATCCATTCATTTAACCCTTTCTTATTGTGACCTCTGAACAGGCCATAATTTATCTTAACTCATATTCACTGAATATCTTGGTAGATACTTCGGGTAGTATCTTAGTCCGGTTGAGCTGCTATAACAAAAATACCATAGACTGAGTGTTTCAAACAACGAACACTTCTCTCTCACGGTTCCAGAAGCCCTAGCAGATTCAGCATCTGGTGAGGGCACCCATCCAGGTTGCAGATTGCTGACTTTTCACTGTGTCTTCACATGGCAGGAACCCAGTGGGGGGTAGGGGGGGTTGTCCTTTTTCTAAGGGCACAAATCCCATTCACGAGGACTTCACCTTCATGACCCAGTCACCTCCTAAAGGCCCCAGCTCCTAATATCATCACCTTGGGAGGTAAGAGTTCGACATATGAATCTGGGGAAGACGGGGACAACAGGCAGTGAAGGAATGAAAGCGGGGGGGCTATCAGGCCATAGTGGCTTAGAACAGGAGCCTGGAAGCCAGGTTTAGGCTTAAATTCTGGTTTCACCAACAAATTCTCATGTTTCCCCCAACCTGCTGCCTCTAAACCAAGGAGAATGGGTCATTACGCCACTGGCAAGGAGCTACTCGTTCTAAGGACAACGTGGCATAGCCCTAGATGTGTAAGGGTAAAAGATATATTAAGAACTGCTAAAATTATTTATGTAAAGGACCTAGTATATGCCTGGCACATTGTAAGCATAAATAAATGGCTGGCTTAGGGACATGAAATAGAAATAGAAAATGTGTCATTTGGGTAGCTATTCTTTCCTGCCTGGGATTTACAGGCTTGAGTACTCGCATGAGTACTGTACACGTGCTAAACTCGGTGACAGCTCTATCCCCACAAAACACTTGGCTGAAAGACCAATTAGTGAGCTCTCATTTCCTAAACCATTCCAAATCAAATACGCTGGCAAAAAAATTATCTTTTTCACTATTTTCCATTCTTCACTCCCAGGCTATTAGTTTTCAATATGGACCTGCCACAGATAGCCATTCGCTCAGAAATCGACTTCTTCAGTCATGACACTAGAGCTCGGTCCACAACAGAGGCGGTTATGGTGAATTCCTCCGTAAAATATTCAAACTGAGCATAGATGGAATTAAAATGGGTTTCACTCAAAAGGGAAACCTTTACAGGGTAGCAGACCGTCAACACGAGAAGTGTATGCCTGCTATTTTATGCCTTCCCCACAAATTGCTTCCATCCATGTCTCAAGCGCCAAATCTGTTTTCATGAATTTCAGTTCTAACTGGCGAGGGAGCGTGAAAGTTGCGCTGGGAGGGGAGGGGGCATTTGGACATCTGTGGAACCCGCTAGAAGCTGTGAGACTTGCATTCGGGACCAGCTTCCTGACGTGGAAGAGGCTAACGAGAGACCGGATTTTCTGGCCAGTCGAGGAGCAGACATCAAGTTCTAAGGTTTTCTCCTTCAACAAATACAAAAGGCAGAACTTCCATAGTTGGGCTAAAGTTGACAGAGGAAAAAAGGAACTACTGAAGTCAAATATAACTTGATTAATAGAAGAAATACTGTGATCTCATGAAGAAGAATTAGGCAGAGCTTTGGCAATGTGTGGCACTGTTTCAGAAACCATTATTGTTCCCAGATGACAAAAATTTTGAATGGACATAACTATCGAGATGTGAAATTGTAGATTTGTTTTGACCAGAAAAGACTTAGAGGAGGTATCTCATTTCATACAATTTGCAGTATGAAGGTGGTTTCTTTGTAGCTCAAGAAATATAAAAGAAATTTAAGTGATTGAGGCAGAATTTTTTTCCTAAGGAGAGTGATTTATTGTTTTGACATGAAGTGAACAAAGTCAATATCCTCAAACCCCTCGTGACCCCAGGAAAACTGCCATTTCCAAACATACCAACATCTGTAAAGAACACCCATTATTTATGTAAGAATCAATAAGATTCAGTGCCATCCGTAATGATACAATAATTTCTCCAGGAACAGAAGCAAATAACGTCAAGGGTATTAGTTAGCTAACTGCCTATGGAAGGTACTATAAAAAGCAAGCTGAATCAGTAATATCTTTAGTATTTAAACAGCCAGAACTAATGAAAGACAACACTAATGTTGACAAATGTAAAATATACAAACAAGTATGCGACTATATGGGATAAATATTTATACAAAGGTACATGGAGAAGAGTTATTACAATTCATGGCCTTCTATCAAGCCTTCAGCAGGTGAGGGAAGTTCAGTCAAAGGGAAGTTCAGGCAGAGATAAAACCTGACATAATCCCATAGGAAGGCTGAACCCATATATCAATGTCTAAATCAAGGACTTCTAAACTTTTTAATCCCATGCATCTATGAATAATACAAAATTTAAGTATATACATATGTGAGTATGTTACATATATATGTATGTATTTGTATATATACATAAGGTATATACTTAGATATATAAATATATGAAAATTATATGCATGTACTACTGTACTAACATATTGCATACCTAATAAAACATACACAAAATAGGAATTGTACAACAATGAGATTAAGGTAACATAAATAATGGCTTATTTTACTTTACTAAGTTAGAAGAAAATCTTTCTGTTCTCACCTTTAAAAATCATTAACATCACTAAATTTTGTGTAAACAGTGTGATTTGATAGATTTGGTTATTTTTGAAAATCTTGGTTATCATTTGTGATTCAGACCAACTTTACATACATTATTTCTGCACTTGATTTTAATGACTGCCATAGCCGAAAAGTTAATTTCCAATGATAGAAGGATGTGAAAAGAAAATGGACCTCATTATCTTGACTACTAAATCATGGCACTGATTTTTTTTAACCCAAGCTACCAATTATGCAAAAGTTTTGTTTAAATTTGACACAGTATTCAACTAGAATGAGGTCTATAATGATAGGGGAAGTAAATCCATATTCAATATATTCTCCTGATCATTTCAAAGTTCATCAGAATTTATGAATTAACCTTTTACTTCTTTGGCTTTTGAAGAAGTGATTCTATAGGATTAAGAGAAATGTCAACTCTGCCATTTTTTTCCCCACTATTAAGCAGTGCATGAATTATTATCTTCAATGTCAGATGTTTTTGCAGGAATTTTTCTATCCGTTTGTCCATTTTATGAAATAGATAATGAAATCCCTAAATCCACTTAACCAGGTACATGCACACTTCAGTGTGTGTGATTACACTGAAATCAAGCAAGAGAGATCACCATAGCCTGTCCTGTGGGACTGATTAACTGTCACTCTTCCTTTAAGAAATCTCAAATACCTGTCTGATTGTTTAGTTGTGCAGGGACTGGTGCCGATCTGTATATTAAATATTGGCAAAGCTTACTTTCTTTTCTCTGTATATTAATTTGAAGCCATAAATTATAATCTTTTTTTCCACACATCAATGAATGGTCTTGTTCACACCATGATGAGCATGTCCTCCACTTTGAAATGAATGTCTTTTCATAAAGGCTTGTCTCCTCTCCCTAAGGAGTAGGTAAATGTGTGCTTTATGGCCCATGGACTAATTCTGGGGGTGGGGTTATAGGTTACCCATTGCTAACACTTCTAGTGACTTCAGGTCCCTCAGTTAATTTCTTTTTTGTGGAGCGTGCAGCTGAAAATTATCATCATCTATTCATTCCATAGATATTTATTGAGATTCTATTATCGCTCCACTTTCAAATTCTGTGTAAAAAATTTGAATATATTAGAACCAAAATGAATAATCTCTAAATAATCTAGACCAGAGATCAGAAACTTTTTCTAGAAAGGACCAGATGGTAAATATTTTTGGCTTTGTTGTCCATACCTGTGGTTGTTCCTGCAAATATTCAAATCTGCCATTCATTGTAGTATGAAAGCAGCCATAGACAATATGTAGAAGAGTGTGCATAGCTGTGATCCAAAAAGACTTTAATTGCAAAAATAGGTAGCAGGAAGGATTTGGTTTGTGGACCAGTCTTACAACCCCACATCTCAACAATCACTTCACTTTTCCTCTGATTTGACTAAAGTGATATGAGTCTATGTAATTTTACATATCTGACTTTTGAGCCATGCTGTATTCTTTTACTTGAATAAATAAGAAAATTAAGGAAAGCTCCTAAATCAGAACATGGCAGATAGTACCATCTCAGTAGATCTAAGAAATTTTATAATTATTATTACAGTACAATTGGTATTGGAGTATGATTATGATTTTATCCATAAAGAGAGCTATGAAAACTGAAAGCATGTAAATGACAACTGAGTGAGAGGAGAAGAGAGGGAATGTATAAATCCTCAATACCAAATACAGATGCAGTATGAGTAAGAGTTAAAAAAAAAAAAAAAGTTATAACTGGTGAATCACAGGTAATCATTAAACCAACCTAGAGACAAGCAATGAAGGAAAGAGGGGGAAAAAGGCCTTCCTGGCTATTTGCTCATATGTCACAAAATTGAAGCAAAGACATGTGTATTATCAGGATCATCTGGGTCCTGGCTACACTTCTCAGACTCTTTTTGCCTGAGTAAACCTGAATCCTAGGTAATAAAATCAAGAAAGCAAGTGGGACTCAGGGAAAACAGAGATTTGCAAACCGTAGCTGAAGTGAGAGAGCCATTCCAGTCTGAGATCATTGCTCTCCAGAGCTTGGTCGTTCTGCCATTTGCTTTGCCCTTGGGCAGAGAATCCCATGGACTACGTTCCAGCCAGTCCTGGCTCTTCCGTTCATTCATTCATTCATTCAATCAATATTTAAGGAGCTCTGACAGTGTACCAAGCACTGTTCTAGGCACCTGGGTACATGACGGAAACAAAACTATAGATAAAGGACCTCCCTGGTAAAACTTGCATTCTAGCACAGAGAGGCAAGAAAACCAGGCATGATGACTGAGTAAGTGATGAGACATAAAAGGGAACGTAAGCAGGGGAAAGGAGAGGATGGGATGGGAGGGATGGTCAAGGTAAGCTTCCCTGGGGAAGTGAAACCTAAACAAAGACCGGAAGGGGAGTGAAGGAGCTGGGCCAGCCACTGCGGTGATAGAACGTTCCCCAAAGAGAGAACAACGAGATCTTAGGACAGGCGACTGCCTGACTTCTAAAAAAAAAAATAGTCAAGGAGTCTAGTGTAGCTGGAGGACAGGGAATGCGAGAATATTCAGAGTCGAAAGCAAAGAGGTAACTGAGGGGCCCAGATCACTGTAGAGCCTTGCAGCCCATTTGTTGTAAGAATTTTGGCCTTTACGTTAGGGAGATGAGCAGCTTTGCATGGTTTTGAGCCCAGGAGTGACATGATCTCTTTGGTGCTTTAAAAGGCTCACCCTAGCTGCTGTGTTAAGAGTAAACCACAGGAGAGGAAGCGTAGCTCATCCCTGCAGTTATCATGGGGCATAGTTCATTACCTCCAGCAACAGCGCTTTGCACAGAGGGAACATTTCACTTGGGAGCAGCTGCGGCAAATGCTAAGCTCCTCTTGCGCTTGATCACTGACCCCTAACTGAAGGTTCTAACTTGCTCCTCGGTTTTGACCTCCGGCCACCGTACAATCTGATTACATGGTCCCAGCCATCCTATTGTTCTCTCAGATTTGCCTCGGCTCCCCCTGGAAACGTGCCTAAAGTTCAATCTTTTTCATCCAACAACTTCTAGAGTTCATTACAACATTAAAAATCAATTGGTCATTAGGAGCACTTGAAACCTACTCTAAGGGATAATAAATGTCCTATCTTTAGTTTCCACTATATGCCAGGTGCTCTGCTGTTTGTATAGCATACATGCATATGATTGGTTCATCCTCGCAACCCAGTGAGCTAGTGTGTTACTGTGAAGTCTCAGTGGTAAAAACTATGCCTTGAAGACATTAAGGACTCAGTAAGAACAGGAGGCAGTCTTCCATCCCAGAAAATGGTTCTACCTCTCTATAATGTGTAATTAGCTTCAAAATAAATATTTGTATCTCAAAAGCCTGGAAAAGAAAAGTGCTCTGCAGGATCTTATTGACATTATTCATTAGTATAGTATATCCTGTTAATCTTGAGAGAACAAAGGAAACTTGGAAATTGGAGCCTGGTGCTGACCTCAATATGATAAATAGGAGTAAATGCTGTCTAATTGGACAGAGTCAGGGCTGGTAGTCACTGGGTTAATAAGAAAATAAATAAAATGAAATGAAATGAAAGTTATAGTGAAGAAAGATAAGAAATGCTACATGCATATCTAAATAACTTACTTTTGCTTCATTTCTTTGTGTATTCACTCATCAATCTTTTGTTGTACAACACTGTCTTACAGTCTGATTGGAGTTCCGTTACTTTCTTGCATCAAGCATCAGCTTTGATCTCCAATTTCAGCTTCTTTCAGATGAAATTGAAAAATAAATTCAGCTGCAAAGAAACATGAACATCGACTTCCCTAGTTACTTACGAGTTTTTTAATATTTTATAATGTCTTATTATATTACACAACTCCCCCCTTCCTCATAGATTCTATCCAGAGCATTTGTTTTAGTTCTCATGGAAATAGCTCTCTATTCACACTCATATTTCTTTGGTTTTCATACTATTTGATAAGTTGCATAATTTCAATAACAAACACAACTGGCACAAGCAGATTTGGGAGCAAATTTAGCTGACTCTTGGTGCACACGAAACTCAACCGATGGGGGCAGAAATGCATGGGCGTGCTAGAACAGTCTTCTGGCTCCCAGTACTCCTGCGATGGGCATTGTCCAGCATGTTTTACCCAAGGAATGGAGAGTAAGGTTACTCTAGTGGATCTGTTAAATGGACATTGATTAACTGAGCATCTATGGTATAGATTATTGATGTCCGGTAATAAAATCTTATCGGGAATTGGAGAACACAGAAAATGTAAAGGGCATTAACAAAAACTAGCTAGCATAATCCAATCATTTAACAGATAAGAAAATCCAGACCTTGGGGATATAGTCCCAAGATCACTTCATTAGTAGGAAGAGGATCAGATTGGACGTTTCTCTTCAGTGTCCCCTCCCACATTAGAATGTTTCATTTTGTCACTACTTGAGAAAGTTACTGAAATGGCTGAATTTCTTCTTTTTTTCTCTAGTCCTCTGTTTTTCAAATAAAGTGAAAAGAAAAAGTTCTCTCACCTGAGACTAATATTTTTATTACCCCAAATATTAGAAATGTCCTACCTTGAGGTTTTCAATTAAAAACAGAATAGTCTTAGGGTGCCTGGGTGGCTCAGTCGTTAAGCGTCTGCCTTCAGCTCAGGTCATGATCCCGGGGTCCTGGGATCGAGCCCCACATTGGGCTCCCTGCTCCGCCAGAAGCCTGCTTCTCCCTCTCCCACTCCCTCTGCTTGTGTTCCCTCTCTCACTGTGTCTCTCTCTGTCAAATAAATAAATAAATAAAATCTTTAAAAATAAAAAAAAAATAGACTAGTCTTTTTTTTTTTGAGTTTTCATTGTCAATTACATAAAAAAAATTTTTTTTTTGAGATTTCAATGTCAAACACCTAACATTAGTGTTTGTCTCTTCCAAAACATGGAAACTCAGGACTGATTTTTTCATATATATATAACCATTGAATTCACAGCAACTCACATTTGGACATTGGTCAGCGACTAGAAAATAGCTTGAAGGGGTCAGGGGAAGGGACTGAAATACTAGAAAGACTGGATAAATAAACAAGAAACCAACCTTGCAGCTGACTTTTCCAGATATTTTGCCAAGATGCCTAGGGTCATTGGTAAATAGTTCTTGTGTAATACCATCAAAAATATCTAGCCATAGAAATATATCAGAAATTGTAATATTTACTTTTAAGTACAAGGCTCGTACGATGCGTGCTCATGTATATTTATAAAAATGGGTCAAAATATAATGTAATAAAAGTCTAAAAAAGGAACTGGGGAATTAGAACCAGATTCCATATTCTCCTATTTTTTAAAACGTATTTTCTTTCTGCTAGAAAAAACATCTATAAAGAATCGATTTGGCACAAATAAGCACGTACCCTTATGAACTCCACCTTCAAGTTGGGCCCCAACCTTCCAATGATAACGAGCTCCTTTTTAGTGCTAAGCCTCATGGTTGCTTCCCCCAAAGAGAAATGGTGGGTGCTTACAGTCACCTGTGGGGGAGCACTGCTGCTCCCTTCTTGCCGGGAAATCCTCACCCTGCCTGGGGAGAATCAGACTGGCGCTGGCTTGGGGGTCACTTGGGTAATTGTTCTAATTTACTCCAAAGTTTCCATGATACTGGGCTCCACTGGTTCTTTTCAAACCCCTCTGATTTTCTGTTTCCTCGCAGATATTTTTCTTTCATTTTGTCCTTAAATGTTGGGATTCCCCAGGGTTCCAGACTGGGCCCATTGTTTTTCCTTGTTACCTACTCTCCTAAATGATTTCATTCCCTCTCAGCGTCTTGACCATTATGCTCTAGGGACCCCCAGAGCTGGGCAAATGAGAGCCACGTCAAGCCTCCTGGGACAGCTCTATCCAATAGCCCTCGGACATTTCAAATTCCACTTATGGAAAACTGAACATGGGATCCCTTGCCCTCCCACAACTGTTCTGTATCCTGTGTTCTTTCTCTCTCTAGAAAAACCAGTTACCCAATTCGAAACTTCTGAGAAAATTCTGGCAATAATTCTTCAATTGGATTTTTACCACTGCATTTGGATTTTGACTAGGAGTGTAATTGCAGAATCTCAAGATGACACTAGTCTTACTTAAATTAATAAGTTACTGTACATAACAGTATGACCAAAAGTACAGTAATGAGTGAATCCATGAATCCATGAATCATGAATCCATGAATAGCTTTCCCTAAGCACTACATAACCACTATCACCACCACCACCATGCCTGGCTCTATCATACCTGGTTTTTTCTTCCAACTAAAGCTCTCAGCAGACTGGCGGTCATAGTATGCATTGAAAATTCCTAATTTGGGTAATCTAATACCCAGCTACACAAAAGCAGCTGGCACCACAGAGTACTTATGCTTATCTAAGAATACAAAAATCAAACAACTGAGTATGTAGGTACGTAATTATATTTTTATTCCCCAGCATTAAGAAATAAGAAAAGAGGGAAAGGCTCGGTGGGGGTGGCGGGAAGGTCCCAAAATAAAAAGGGAGGGAGGGGATGGGGTAGGGGGAAAAGGTGAAAAAGTACTGATTCATTTTCCACTTACACTAATGAAATCTAATCACAGCTGACAACTAACTATTGTGTTGAGGGTTTATAAAGTCAGCTTAAAGGTTCCATTCCTGATTAAATCAAGTACAAGCAGTCCTGAAGTCACTAATGATAAAGCAAGCCCCATTAGAGTGTTAAAATATAACAAGGATCCTCTTTCACAGATCAATGTATTTCTGTTTAGTCAGAGCCTACCACTCTGAAAATACGTCAGTAATCATTCTTCTGTCCTTCTTGATCTTCTGTTACTTTCTCCAGGGCCTGCAGTCAACTGCAGAGGGGGAACAATGAAGTCTTTCATGTGGAAGAAAAAAAGAGAAAGCTCCCTGTGTGCAATGCTCTCTCTCCTTTTCTATGTCACTGTGAACATGCTAAAAGAAACAAAAGGAAAGGATCAACCCCTTTTCCAGTGGTCAAAAGACATTTTGGAAATAAAGGAAGAAATCCTTGAGAATGGCTTTGTGTCTGTCTGTCTGCCAGTTGACTGTCACTGATAGTATGTGTGAAACCTTTTCAATGTCGGGAATCCAAGTCCAGAGAGGACAAGTAAAACACAGACTTGCATTTTCTCCTCCAAAGCAATGAATGAGCCCTTGACATTATAGAGAAAAAAATGCTGGCATCAATGAGATTTTGAATGCTTAGGCAGACAAATGGAGACCACTTCCCAATCTTGATCTTACTTATTGTTTTACAAAATAATTTTATAAGATGAGCAGTGAGATAGATCCTGGAACTTACATTTAACTTCATGGTCAGGAGAGAAGCCAGGGAAAATACAGGGACCTTTGACAGATTAGGGCTTACAATAGGTCAAGATTTCAGCTGTTCCATGTTCTTCAGAGGAAAGTAAAAGCAAAGCCAGACTTTGTAGAAGGAGAGCTAGTGTGATCAAAAGATCTAATCTCTGTGTTGCTTCTAATCCATAAACTGCTCAAGAGGCAAAGGACTCAGGAGTCTTTGTCTCTGCTACTTTTTAAAAGTACATTACCTTCTAGAGGGGAAGGGGAGTGGGGAGATGGGTTAGCCTGGTGATGGGTATTAAAGAGGGCACGTACTGAATGGAGCACTGGGTGTTATACACAAACAATGAATCATGGAACACTACACCAAAAACTAATGATGTAATATATGGTGATTAACATAACATAATAAAATAAAAAAATAAAAATAAATAAAAAATCTTAGAAGTACATTACCTTCACTAAATATTTTAGTTCAAAGGGTCTTGCTTTAACACAGTGTTCAAAATTTTAAAAGAGTATTCCTTTATACAACTAAAGGAGTCTAGCAGAACTTTTTCATCATTAACTCATTTTATCCTCACTTCAACAAGGGTTAGTATTGTGCCCATTATTGATCAACCAGGATGAGTGGTATCAATTCAGTTTTGTAAATGGAAAGTCAGAGCAATTGGGGGAGCTGAGAGGACTAAGCAAGACCCTTATACTTTTGAAGTAGTACAGCTAGGACTAAAACCCAGTTCTCCGAGTGTCCAGCATTATGTTAGCACACGAACAAATTATATTTAAATAATGTAGGAAACTACATTTTATAAGAGGCAGTTTTAATCCAATGTAACTCATCATAGCCCAAAGCAAAAGCAGTTGTCTAAGAATGTTCAACCACATAATCAATATGCAGCCAAATGTGTTTGGAATGGAAGACCAATGCTGCATGAACGAGTACTCATTGATAAAGTTAATTATTTACATCTTCATCTATTTTAACTGAGCACCACACTGAGAAAGCAGGGACCCCTGCTGAATCTCACTCTCCCAACACTTTAAGTGTTAACAGCTAATACCAGTTTTAATATTGCTGATTTACAAGCCATGATAAATTTGTTTGGCCGCTCTTCCCTGGAGGCTTGTTTAGATATGAAACCAAAGGGACTAGTCATAAAGATTTTCTTTGTTCTGAATTTAGTTGGGAAAGCAGGAAGTCACTACAAAGATGAATACATTGAAAGCATGGTGTATATTTTCAGTATACTATTAGTGTTCAATCAACTGAAGAGCACAATGCAATGGAGATTTTCCAGGTTCTATATATTTTAATTTCACTAACATTTGTCAAGCAGTTAGTATCTGGAATGCATTATATCAAGGGGATAAAAAGTTATCAACTGGATTTGGGAAAAGATGGACAGTGAATTGAACACAAGAATCTAACTGTGGTCTCGTTAGAAACCCCTGTAAAATCGAGTAAAGGAAGGGATAGATAAATAGATAGATAGATAGATAGATAGATAGATAGATAGATAGATAGGGTTTTTAAAGGTATATATCCAAGGATAAATGGAGATAATACAACAGCACAATTTTAGAAAGTCAAGAAAACAGACTGATGAGTGTTAACCAAAGGGCCTTGTAAACCCAAGAGAGGATTTTCATAGATGCAGATTGCTACCAGCTAACTAGCAACAATGAAAAAAAAAAAGATGATATAAAAAAGAATTCTGGGGGTGTCTGGGTGGCTCAGTCAGCTGAATGTCCGACTTTTGATCTCAGCTCAGGTCATGATCTTGTTGGTTGTGAGATCGAGCTCCCCGTTGGGCTCTGCACTCAGCAGAGAGTCTGCCTGAGATTCCCTCCCTCTGTCCCTCCCCCAATTCACGTGAGCTGTGTGTGCATGCCTCTGCACACACGCTGTCTCTCTCTCTCTCTCTCAAATAAATAAATAAATCTTTTTAAAAAATCCTGAGGGCAAAAAGAACTTTTGGAAAATAAAATTTGATAGCAGCAGGGAAAAAGTCAATAGAAGTTTTGAAAAGGAATATTAAGGAAATCTTCAAGAACATTATGAGGCCGAGGGATCCCAGAATGAATGCAGAATGTGAAAGAACAATCTAACTGTATTCTAAATGTATGGAAACAACTTCACCCAAGGGAAATGAGGGGAAAACATGCTGACCTTAGGAGCACTGCAAACAAATGGAGTCTGTAAGACTAAAGGCAAAAGGAACTATACATAAGCACTGAACACTGGTTGATAAAATTGTTTCCCTTAGGGTGCCAGTTAACAATCATGATACTGTGATACATATATACTGGAATTGAACAATCCAGTAGGTGGATGGGGGATTGAAGAAGGCAGGTTTCTCTCTGTTGGAGTGGGAATTTACAGAAAAATGAGGGAAAGAGGCTAGAATGATCCATATTGTAATGGATTAGAGTTGGAGATATTAGAATGAACTCATGTTTGGCTTAAATATAGATGCAGATGTTACTTATAGAAATACTTATAGATACATGTATATATAGGAGTTGGTGTACACATGTGTTTTCTTGCTATGTCAGCTGAAAGAGCCAAAAGCAACAATACTCTGGTAGCAACAAACACACAGATTTTGGTTCCTAAAACCATTCTCCAGTAAAAGGAACCAGGTATCCTTGAAGAAATGTCTAATTATAGGATTGGGGTGAGAAATATACAAAGTAAGCCAGGAGCATCTTAAAGTGATGGAAAGTAAGGAAATGCTCAGAAATACATAAATACATGCATACATATATACAACATTGGAGATATGTCAAAGGGACAAATGAGTCAACTGAAACCTCCTAATAGCCAAAGCCAGAACAATCTGAACAAAATAAAAAAGCATTTGATTATAACCGAAAGTAAAACATAAGTGTTCGAGTCCATATTGCTATAAATCAATAACTGAATAAATAAATAAGAGAGAAGAGAAAAATCTCCCATGCAGAAAGACTCCAAATAATTTATGTAGATACTCTGCCCTCAATGAGGTGGAGCATAATTCCCCACCTAAGTATGAGCTGCGCATACTGACATTTTTTGAAAGAATATAGTATGGAAAGGGA
The DNA here is from genome assembly GCF_004348235.1 of Phoca vitulina. Classification (NCBI taxonomy): domain Eukaryota; kingdom Metazoa; phylum Chordata; class Mammalia; order Carnivora; family Phocidae; genus Phoca; species Phoca vitulina. The sequence continues at coordinate 12,593,544 of NW_022589740.1, read as the reverse complement.
ATAAAATAGTAACTTTACAGTACAGAAACATAAGAAATACTATCGCAGTCAGGCGATCAAGGTTAACATTAAAAGTGATGTCATGTTAAGAGTATAAACTCTTGATATGACGTAACAAAAGTGGCACTTTCCTTGTGTGCCTTCTCCCGAAAACCCATAACCCCAGTCTAATCATGAGACAACATCAGACAAATCCCACCTGAGGGACATTCCACAAAAGAAAACTGATAAGTACTCTTCAAAACTGTCAAGGACATCAAAAACAAGAAAAGTTTAAGAAGCTATCACAGCCAAGAGGACCCTAAGGAGACATGACTACTAAATATAATGTGGTACCCTGATGGGATCCTAAAACAGAAAAATGACATTAGATAAAGACTAAGGAAGTCTGAAAAAAAAAAAAAATATGGACTTTAGTTAACATGAATGTATCAATATTGGTTCATTAATTGTAACAAATGTACCATACTAACATAAGATGTTAATAGGGGAAATGATGTGCAGAGCCCATGTTCTCTTTATACAATATTTGTAATTTTTCCATTAATCTAAAATCATTTTAAAATTAAAAGTCTATTAAAGTATTATTAAATTGGAAGGTTAAGATAATAAAATATTTGAAAAATTAGAAAAAATACAAAGATGGAAAATATGAGAGAAAAATATTAGTAAGATCCATGGAAGATCTAATGTCCAGTGTTCAACAAAAGGTGTTTCAGAAAGAGGGAAGAGAAAATAGAGTTGACAATTATTAAACTAAAAATAGAAGAGAATTTTCCAGTACCATTGCGACCTCAAATTGAAAAGGCCCATTAAGTATGCAGCATACCATATGGAGGGAAATAAAACTTACATTCACTCACATAATTTTAAAATATCAGAATATTAAAGTTAAAAGGTAAGATTCTAAAAGCTTCCATGAAGAGATAGATAAATAAAATAGGTCACTTACAATGAAAAGATAATTTGATTGTCCACAATTTCACTGAACACTAGAAGACAAATTCTCAAGTAGAATTTTTAATCCTAGAAATTTTAACCAAACCAAACTACTCATAAATATAAGGGCAAATTAGAAAGTTTACCTCACATGTACCCTTTCTTAGATATTAACTTTTGGGCGTGTTTCTGTAAAATGAATTAATCAACCCAAAAGGAGGAAGTCAGTGGATCTTAGGGCAGATTTAACTCAAGAAGTAATGAATGAAGGTCTCAGGACAACAGGCTTGCAGCCATTCTAGATAGGAACTAGCCCATGTTGGAACAGGAGGATTCCAGGGAGTATTCAAGAAAAGAGAGAAGTCCATGTATTTGATCCCTGAGACTTTGGAAGAGTTAAAGATATGATAAAAAGCAGACAATGAAAGTAAAATAAAGGTGATTAGAAACCCTAGAAAAAACAAAGATCTAGACAAGAAAGTAAATATATTTAACTAGACCATGAACAATATTAACATAATCATAACAATGCAAGCACTATTTACTGGCATTTATCCTTTAAAATCTATCAACAAAGCGCAGAGACTTAATTACAATTCCAAAAGAGAAAGCAATGTTATCAACCTTAATCATACAAAAGAAAAGGAATAGATGACAGAAGTTAGAAAGCAAAAGGAGGAGAGCTGAAGAGAAAAATATGTGTAATAACGGCCCAGTCTTTCAGTAAAGGAAATCAAGAAATGGTACCTATAATGAATAGGGGGGGAAAAAAGTAAAATATTTATTTACTAATTGAAATTATAAAGTTAACCAATAGAGGAATTAAAAAGAGGCACTATTATTTGGGAAGCAGAGATGGGATGGTAGTGTAAGTACACTAAATCTTTTTCTGTTATATAGGAACACAAATAATCTTTAAAACTGACAACTCAGGAAATAACAGTATAAACATACTTTTAGACAAATTGAGATGATGCCAGGATAATTAAAATCCAAAACTGTCAAGAATTAGATACGATTTTCTCTGGAGGATGAGACTAGGGGTGGGGAGGGATAAGGCCATTGCTCTTTGGTATTATTTGGGATTTTTAGCTAGCAAGTGCAAATATTACTTTAATAAAGATAAGGTAAGAGTTATTTTTAAATGACTAAGATGTCATTCCTGCCTGCCATGAGGAGTCCAGTACAGAAAACTGGTAACTAAAATGTAAGGGAGGGAGAGAGGAAAGGAGGCAAAGAAGGAGGGGAGAAAGAGGGGAAAGAACGGGGCGGGGGCGGTGACAAAATATTTATTGACTGTCTACCTAGTGCTGTCCACTCTGCTGGATGATTCACATACACTATCTCATTTCAACCTTCTGCTTTTCCAGTGATTTCCTCCTTTTTCCTCTGAACAATGGAGGCTTGAAAAGGCAGGCAATTTATTCAAGATCACAAAGCTCCTATGTGCCAGAGGCAGGAATCAAACCCAGGTCTATCAAAGTATAAATCCATATACTTTCTCTTATAGCGGGTGGTCACCTAAGGGCAAAGGAGATTTGGATAGCAGTAAGATTTCTCAGACAAAATCTGCCTTCTTGCCAGAGGAAGTTATAGCCAAGGGCAGGTGGTTAGTGTATGGCTCGAGGATACGGCAGGACCAGGCAGGGTCCTGCCGCTTGGCAAGGCGTTCTCCAGAGAAGCAGACTGCTGAGAGCTTCTTTCTGATGTCCGTGTCCTATCTAACACAGTCAAAACTTTTAATATCTGGAGAGATGAATGATTCATGATTCCCATTTCGGGAGTCATGAAACCTTTCTCTTTGTTGGAGCTAGACACAAGATTAACTAGGAAGAGAGATGGCATCCTGCAGATCCTGACCACAGCCAACCCTCTCCCATCTTCCCATTCCACTTCCCTGCCTCTCACTTGGGAGATTTGAGGCTAGGCTAATTTGGTCACATTATTTCTCAGCTGGGCCCTCCCTCAGAAATCTTTTTCAGCATTTCTGGTCATCGAATTATTCCTTTCCTTGGAGTCATTCTGTTAAAATTTCTCACCACCTCCTTACACTCTCAATTCCCCTTCCTCTTTTCCTCCTCCAGTCTCTTCTTCCTCTCTCCCTCCTCCTCCCCCTCCTCCTCCTCCCCCTCCTCCTCCTTCTTCTCCTCCACCTCCTCCACCTCCTCCTCTTCCTCCTCCTCCTCCTCCTCCTTCTCCTCC
>NW_022589740.1:12457392-12590303 GCF_004348235.1 Phoca vitulina | reverse complement strand
CTCCTCCTCCTCCTCCTCCTCCTCCTCCTCCTCCTCCTCCTTCTTCTTCTTCTTCTTCTTCTTCTTCTTCTTCTTCTTCTTCTTCTTCTTCTTCTTCTTCTCCTCCTTCTCCTCTTCCTCCTCCTCCTCCTCCTTCTTCTCCTCCTTCTCCCTCTCCTTCTCCTTCCTCTTCTCCGTCCCTCTCCCTCCCTCTCTCTCTCAGCTGATAATTATGCCTACCATTTCTCCAGGAAACACAGACCCCTGGTCTTATAAATCCAGTCAACACTCACCCATTCTTCCTTTCCTCCCATGTCAGGAGCACAGCCCTTCTCCCAGGCAAAGCTAACGCCTCTACTTCTACTTTCTGTCCTGTTTTTCTGGAATCTGGGCCATCTCTCTCATCTCTTCTCCACGAGCACCTTTCCCTTACCTGAAGCCAGAGCTAAGCCTCTCGCACTACCCTTCCTTTCTTCTCAGTCCCATTCCTTTTTCCACAGACATTCGTGGAGCACCCAGTATGAACCCAACGTCGTGCCGGATGAAGGGAATACTTTGCAGTCTGAAGCAGGCCTGCCTCCATGGAGCGCCCAGTCTAGTGGAGAAGCAGATGGAAAGTGAACGATAAATATAACATTACAAATTTCCACAGATCCTAGGAAGGAAACAGATGGGGCTCAGTGAGAGAGAATAAAACGGGGGCAGGGGAGGGCACCAAGTCAGAGTACCCAGGAAAGGGCTCTTCCAATTCCATCACTCCAGTCCTGGACTTCAGGCTGTCATCTCTCGCCTGGCTTCTAAGGAGCTCTTAAAACCAGTTCCCTGCTTGCAGATTCCACCTTTTGGTCCTTCTCACATGTGGCTACCATAGTTGGGTTTCTAAAGCAGATCAAATCTTGCCGGTCCTCTCCTGAAGCCTGCAGTGGTTCCTCCGTACCTGCATGCCCCGCTGCTGGAACCCGACAGTTAAAAACGCCTGAGTGGTTCAGAAGAGACTGTGAGATCACGATAGAAACAGATCAGTACTGTGAGGAACGCTCTGTGCCGCCTTCCATCTCCAGAGCTCTCATGGGCTTGTTCGCTTTGCCAGTCGCTGCTTGAGTTTGTTTTGTTTGGACAGCCATCCAGTGAGAAAGCTGGAGCAGCATTGTTCTCCTTCGTGATCCCTGGGAGCTCCTGAGAGGAGGTGGGGCAGTGGAATCTGCAAAGGGGAGAAGGAAGTGACTAAGACTTTGGAGAAAGGAAGGGCGATGCTGAGCAGAGAGAGACGGCCTAGGAGATGGGCCGCAGGAAGGAGACGTCAGTGTGCAGTCCGAGACAAACACAGTACAGCAGCCTCACTGAGCCTCCTTCTTGCAGCTACTGCAGGAGGCCAGGTTTAGCATCCTTCCTTAAGATGCTACCCAGAAAACTAGTCAATGAAAACAAAATAAAAATAAATTTGTTGCATTTCTCATTCGGTGAAAGGAGTTTCTGGGAATTGGCCATTGAGTGGATTTGTTTCAAGAGTCTAGGGGAATTTGACATTCTGCTGGTTTGACCGATTCTGCCACAGGGGAAGCGAGTTATGTGGGTCAAGTTGAATGCCACGGGCAGAGGAGCTTCTACCCTGCTTCCTTTTTAGTGTTCGGGAAGATATTGCGTCATCGGTTGCTTCGCATCAGCTTGCGGATAGCAGAGGGTGGGCCTAAATTTAGCTCTCCCAAGCTGCCCTGGAAAGGGAATATGGAACTCAGCTGAAGGCTTGACCGGGAGCGTATTGGCAGCTATCTTGATGAAGGAGATGCGGTAACCGGCCAGTGGTGGACCAGAGCTAGCTCCCTGAACAGCGAGCTGACCGTTCCATTGTCAGAAATTTTACAAGCCAGTTGCTGAACACAGAAGTTATTAAAAATTAAATTCTTCGAACTTACAGTTCAATAGGTCCTATTAAATATAAAGATAATGAAATATTCAAAATTAATGCTCCATAGTTATTTTATTGCATCTATTTTCTTGCTTTTGAGATTTGCATCTATTGTATGTGTACTGCATATCTCTTCCCAGCTCTGCACTCAGTGACATCATCTTAGGAGCTTGATATGCCAAGGCCAGAGTATTTAAACTACACAAGTCTGCAAATACTGCCAATCAGGGCTCTTCCCCCACCCACACTAACTGCTAGTCATGTCACAACATACTACTGCCTATGGGCCACACAGCAGGTAGACTGCCCGCCTGAGAAACTAGGCAGTCACACCAGACCTCGACAGTGCCGATAAGGTAAGACCCAGTCAACAAGAACAGGGATGGTCCATGAGTTACACCAACTACAGGCTTTAGACTGAGACATCAGCAGAATACCTGGGTGGGGGCACCAGTCCCCCTCAGTGATCACCAGTGCAGGCAGCAGCCCAGACCAGCCATGACACAGCAGAGATCAGCAAGCATCCAAAGGACCCCAAGGACACCCAACCTCCCTCTGCCACCACGAGATCACGTAAATCTCATATTCAGATGCCATCTTGAAAGAAACAGAGGGAGGAAGCAGAAATCTGAAAAACTGAGCACTTTACCCAACAGAGACAAGACTTTACCTAAAGTAACGATTTTCTTTATAGAATTGAGCGAAATTCATCTGGTGGGACTGAAACTGCCCTTATCCCCTAGGCTCAGCCAGGTTGGGCAGAGGTGATGGAGGGAGGGCGCTCTTTGGTCAGGACAGACCAGTTATAGAGGAAAGGAGCCATACTCTGTTGTTTTTGCACATTTAAGAACAATGTATATGAAATCACACCCTTACTGCCGTGGTGATATCGAGCTTTTATTTAGCAGTGAGTATGCTCCGTATCCTCCATATACAGATGAAGAAATGAAGGCTCAGAAAGCTCATGTAACTTACGCAGCGTCACACTGCTAGGACATGGAAGGAGACGGAACTTGAAAGCAAGGTTGGTATGACTACAGAGATTGAGTCCCTCCGTTCTACTGCCTGTCATCTACCCTCCTCGGCCCTTGCTCTGGTCCTTCTGTCCCAGAAGGTACTGCAGCATGACTGGGACAAACCAAGGAGGGCGCTTCCTCATGGGGAAGCATCTGGAATGGACAACCTGGAAACCAAGGCAAGTCAGGAAAGCTATCACTTGAGCGGCCAACCATCAATAATTTAGGATCTAGGACAAGAAATGAAATGTTACTGGAAAGGAAACTGAGGTCAGAAGGTAAGTGCACACATCATGAAGGAAGGAAGTGGGCACCAGGGTTGACAGCTGCCAGAGCTGTGGCCCAAGCAATGACTAAGGTGTGGAGCAGAGAGACTGGACCGGGTAGAGGCAAATCCAGGAACACTGACCAAGCATTCCGTTCAGGCAGGGCCCATGTCATCTTGCCAGAGTACCAGCGTCCAGCAGGAGCCAAGCCAGGCATGAAACCAGCCTTTCTCCAAAGTGTGATTATTACTCATGCCTTCCTTCCCACTGCCCTGCATGCCCCGGGACTGCTTTCTCCAGCCTCCTCTTATTTGTTTGGAAAAATAAGTATTTTTATTAGTTTCTCAAAGTAATTCATGCAGATAATTTTAGCAATGGCTATAATACAGAAGGGCTTATAAGAAAAAGCAGTGATCACCTGGCTCGCCCCTCCCCCTTCCAATTCCAATTCTCCACACTTTGCGCTCGACCTCTGTAAACTTCCCAATGCCCCAAGCCCTCCCCTAGCGCTCACAGAACCGCACAAGCTGGAACCTGTCCCAAGATTCTTCCCCTGGTTTTATTATCTCAGCGAGAGTGGGAGGAGCCAAACATAAAGTCCCCCGAGATAGAGAGCTTTGGAGAAAACAAATAGACGGAGGCCCAGAGCAGGCACAGGAGGGAAGGGAGGGGACCTACCCAGCCCCCTTTTGTTTTACTGATTTCCATGGGCGGATGGATGGTTTCTCCCTATTGTCTGGTGTATATTGTATATTTTGCCAGCTCAAGGGAATGAGTCAGCATCTCCCTCCTCCTCTATTTCCCATCAACTTCCACGGCAGCTCTCTACAACCTCACTGACTCCTGTTAAGGCGAAGAAGAACCTCGAACACCATTTGAATCCAAAGGCACATTTTTCCATCTCAGGAAGAGAAGTTTGCTCTGGGGCCCGGTGCTGCAAAAACTTAAGAATTCCTTTGCTGTCCTTACGGACGTCATCTGTGCATTCATTCATTCACCAGGCGTTTGCTAAGCACCCACCCCGGGTCAGGCATGCGCTCAGCGTGATGGACACAGTTTCATACGCACTCTGTGCCCTCATCTTGCTAATCGCCTAGAGGGAAAGTCAGATGGAAAGTGGTGAGAGCGCTCATGAAAGCAAGGTCTATGGAAGCATCTGGAAAGGCACTGCCCTGCTGACTGAGAAGTCGGGGACAGCTTTCTAGAGTGGGCAACGTGAGGTGACTTTTAAAGGTCAGATCTGAGTGACAGGGTCTGCGGAGGGCATCAAGAGCATCTAGGGGTGTTGGGTGTGGTTGGAGCAATCGTCCTGTGATCAGGACCCAAAACAGCTGATGGATACTCATGATATCTGAAAATGTCTGTCAGGTTCCCGATCAACAGCCTAAATCCTGATTTTTAGACAATGGCCCCTGCATCCCAGATTTGGGGATGTTCTAACCAATTTGGGCTGTTACAAACCAGTTTCCCAGTTTGAGGAGGGGATCTTCACACCCAGGTCTCCCCACAGCTGCGGAAGCAACTCTGTTCCAGCAGCCAGCCCTCTCCTGGTTCTTTGGGTCTCCTTGGACTTCTGGTTCAGTTTCCTGCTTCTGGAGGCTCATTTCCAATATTTGTCGTTCAGATGCTTCCTTCCTTAGCACTCCAAGGCCCTGAGAGAGGAAGTAGAGTGCTTCTCAAAGCTGCATTCCCACTGTTGCAAGAAATTGCACGAAGGACAAAGGGAGCAGGACTGTAGGACACATGGAAGTCCCCCAGAATTCCAGCCAGTCTCCCCCTGAAATTCCACTTTGGTATTTCATCCCCTTGTCTAAATACTTTGGTAGCTATTACGCTGAGAGTCATCCCAGAAAAATAATATTTGGAGTACATCAGTTCCAAACTTTTTTTATTTTTTTTTTTTTAAAGATTTTATTTATTTATTTGACAGAGAGAGACACAGCGAGAGAGGGAACACAAGCAGGGGGAGTGGGAGAGGGAGAAGCAGGCTTCTCGCTGAGCTGGGAGGCCAATGCGGGGCTCGATCCCAGGACCCTGGGATCCTGACCTGAGCCAAAGGCAGACGCTTAACAACTGAGCCACCCAGGAGCCCCCCAAACTTTTTTTATTTTGATGGGAAAAGGACATAATAACACAGAACAATAGAAAAGTAGACACCATTGAAGAGAGGAAACCATTCCAGTCTGAAAGGCTGAATGATCGAAATGTCATAACTTTGTCCAGGATTAGACCTGCCTTTAAAGAGAGAGAAAAGAGATGGGGATAGAATCACGGGGAAAGAAAAGATCACAAAGGCAACAGAAGGAAGGAGCTAAAGGGCAGAAGTCTGAGCAAGTGGACAGAGAAATAACATGACATAACCAGGACCACATAAACCAGGACAATTTTATGGGAAATGTACATTAAAATAGGTACTGAAAAGGGGCAAAAGGAGACGGAAAGACAAGATAGCTAAGTATGGGTCATACCACACTTGGTCTGTAGAGAATCATTTTGGCTTTGGCTGGTTATAAAAACAAACAAACAAACAAAACAAAACAAAACAAAACAAAAAACAACCCAGCCAAAAACCAATCAAATGATCTATTTTGTGCTGTCTTCTACACACAGGTCTCAGCATGGCCCCTCCAAGAGAGAACTTATAACTTGTTGTTGTTGTTTTTTTTAAAGATTTTATTTATTTATTTGACAGAGAGAGACACAGCGAGAGAAGGAACACAAGCAGGGGGAGTGGGAGAGGGAGAAGCAGACTTCCCGCCGAGCAGGGAGCCCGATGCGGGGCTCGATCCCAGGACCCCGGGATCATGACCTGAGCCGAAGGCAGACGCTTAACGACTGAGCCACCCAGGCGCCCCGAGGACTTGTAACTTGTAATGGATAACTTGTAACTGCACCAGGAGTCACCTTCCCAAACTTGTTACATGGAGGACAGTTGAGTTCTGTTCCTTTTCACAGATAAAATTTAAGTTTCCTTTTGTCCATTTTTGTGAATTCCTTCTGAATCCTTCTGAAATTACTCCTCCACCCTCCCTGCCTCATTTTCTCAGGGGAGACAGTCAATTGAACAGAGAGTCCAATTGTTCTCCTTGTGTAGCAAAAAGGGGCTACAGTAACTCTGAGAAAATCATTCCAGAATTAATTCACAGCATAAAAAATTCTACACATACACACATAAACACACTTACATTCACACACACACATCTACACACCATCTCTGGGAGCCTTGATCTCGAAAACAGTATTTCACTATCAATCCACTAAAAAGACAAATCCGGGGCTCCTGTGTGGCTCAGTCGGTTGAGCGTCTGACTCTTGATTTTGACTCAGGTCATGGTCTCAGGGTCGTGAGATTGAGCCCTGAGTCCCTGAGTCAGGCTCCATGCTCGGTGGGGAGTTTGCTTGAGATTCTCTCTCTTTCCCTTTGCCCCTATCCCCTCCCCCCACCCCACAACAGCTCACGCATGCGTGCACGCATGCTCTCTCTTCTCTCACTCTCTCAATAAATAAATAAATAAATCTTTAAAAAAAAAAAAAAACAAATCCAATTTTAGGCTAGATGAGGACACATATTTTCAAAATGTCTGTTGGGTACACACTGATGGCCCTTCATCAATAAGGTGCCCAACAGGGAAGTGTAGCTTAGTATTATAGAGATCAACCCACTGGTGAGGAAAGATCTGTTCAGATTGTTCACCAGAAGTTTATCTTTCCAATTCACAAAAAGTGTCAGGGGAGAATGTTCTAGTCATGTGTATCTCCTGACAAAAATAGAGAAGAAAATAATGCTGTGCCCCCAGGAGTTGAGAATAAAGCTGATAAGAGAACATTCAGGAATTTTTTGAAGCACCACTGGGGAGTACTTGCAGATTTAACTGTAGGTGGTAAATTTGGAAAGCCACGTTGCCCTGAAACCATTATTTATTTTTCTCCGAGAGCTTTGGAAAGCATTGATTTGGAAATATGGATTTATTTGCCCATAGAGTCTTTTGGAAAACATGGTCTGGTTCTTTTCATGATCCCAGCCTGTCTTCCTGGCTTTATATGGAACTTAATTTCTTTTAGCATTATATTCATTTCCTCATTGAAAGCATATACAAGGCTCAGCTACATCTCTCCAGAGTTTTGTAAATAATCCTACTGAGGCTTTCTGGAGAAGGAAGAACTTGAACTCCATGTGGGGAAGGCTGATTAGTAAGAAGGACTGTGGGTCAGTTTGCCAAGAAATAGGGGTTTTCCTTGGAGCAAAAGGGAACTAGTTAAACAAGAGTATGTTTTTTTTGTTGTTGTTGTTGTTGTTTTTTAATTTTTTTATTGTTATGTTAATCCCCATACATTACATCATTAGTTTTAGATATAGTGTTCCATGATTCATTGTTTGTGCATAACACCCAGTGCTCCATGCAGAACGTGCCCTCCTCAATACCCATCACCAGGCTAACCCATCCTCCCACCCCCCTCCCCTCTAGAACCCTCAGTTTGTTTTCAGAGTCCATCGTCTCTCATGGTTCTTCTCCCCCTCTGATTCCCCCCCTTCATTCTTCCCCTCCTGCTACATTCTTCTTCTTTTTTTCTTTCTTAACATATATTGCATTATTTGTTTCAGAGGTACAGATCTGAGATTCAACAGTCTTGCACAATTCACAGCGCTTACCAGAACACATACCCTCCCCAGTGTCCATCACCCAGTCACCCCATCCCTCCCACCCCACCCCCCACTCCAGCAACCCTCAGTTAAACAAGAGTATGTTAAGGTGTGCATTGAGGAGACAGATATAATGCCTCACAAATTCTGACACTGACTACCAAGGAATACTGACTACAAGAGATGTTTAGAAAAATTATCTGTTAGATCACCATTTTTAAAAATTATTTAAGTAGTAAAAAGTTTATAATGATAAAAGTCCTAAACTATATGAGGAAAAAAAGCCACACTAAAACCTTCTCTATGAGAGAAGCTTATTGCGAAGATACATCAGAATGCAGGCTCCGACAAGAAATCACTTATTAACCACATGGCCACCCTGGGTCCGAGCTCTTCTGATTCTGGCATATGACTGGCTTCCAGGGGCTTCAGAGGGGTAACTCCATGTGCAAGACTGCAACCTAAATATAAACAAATGGTCCATCTTCTTTTAGTCAATTAACAAAACATGTTTAATTTCCCTAGAAGGAATATGGGTGAATTTTCTAGCACTCGATATGAAGTAACCTTGTTAGGTAGAGAAAAGGCAAAGATATCTCCGTGTAACAAACCAACTTCCTCCACGTGTAGACTCCCTAGTTAAATTCACTGCGGCCTGGGACAGAAGGGGTTGTTTGATTAAGAAACAATGCAATATCAATTGTATCAGATTCTACAGGAAAGAAATGATTAGAGTCATCTTTCTTAAAAGGTTACTTTGCCACAATAATTGAAAAAGAAAAAAAAATAGAAAAAAGGAACGATACATGCAACACAAGTATAAAGTATTAATGCCCCTAATGTAAAAAGTGCTCTAATAAAAAAATGCAGCTGAAAAAATTAAGGAAGAACATTTGTCTCTTTGGGATGTCTACCCAGCATCTGAATGCCCATCTAATGCAGACAAGCATTAATAGTGTATAAGCTCCCACTTTTTACTAAGAAGCCAAGGGGACTGAAGAATACTGCCCTTACCCCCCTGGTTACTATAGTTCAGGCAGATGACTTAAGCTCAGTCGATCAGGTGCTTTTACCAAGAACTCTGAATCTTGAGAATGATGCAAAGACAAAGAAGCAATTGAGAAGTTATTCACAGGAGTATCAAGAGTCCCAAGATAGTGGCATTAGATTGAACAGATGTCAATAACAGCATACTAACTATCCTGTCCTACAGCATTAGATTTATTGCATTCCACTGCCTGGCCCTCTTTTACGAAACCTGGTTCTCTAACCATCTCACAGATTCTCTAAGGTCCTCCATATCCTTCCAGCAAAATCCGTTCCTATCTAGGCTAACCAGAATTAACTTTTTTTTTTTTACTGTGAAAGTTTTATTTAATCATTTTTGTTTACAACTGAAACTAGAATTAACTTTTTTTTAGTTTTATTTATTTAAGTAATCTTTACATCAAATGTGGGGCTCAAACTCACAACCCCAAGATCAAGAGTCACATACTCCTCGGACTGAGCTGGCCAGGCGCCCCCAACCAGAGTTGAACTTTTACAGCTTGCAGCTAAAGATCCCTGATTGATAGAGGAAATGAATTGACAGTTCCTAAGTGAAGCAACATATGTGGGAAATTAACATAGAGAAAGATGTTCAACTTCACTAATGATCAAGGAAGAGTAAATAAAGAACAAAATCCACCTTTTTACTAGATTAGCAACGATTAAAAGAATTGTTGCAACCCGCTATTGGCAAAGGTGTAGGGAAACAAGCAATTTAATAAACTATTAATGTGAATAAACATATACGTTGATGCAACTTTTCTAGAAGGCAGACTGGAAATATGTACCAATATTTAAACATGTATACTCTTTGATCAGCAATTTCATAACTGGAATTTACCTTAAAGAGATAACTAATTAACCAAGGCAAAACATTAATGTTTTCATAACTGCAATGTTTACATTTGGAAAATGGAAACAATCTAACCTTCCATCCACAGAGAAATTGTTAAATTATGATAAATCCTTTAAAAAAGAATATTATTTAGCAATTTATAAGGCTAGGCTATATTTACTGAGAAACATCTTCGAAGCTTTTATGGAAGAGAAGAAAAGTTTGCAGAGGCATAAATATTGTGTAATTTCATTTAAAAAAAAAAAAAAGTGTTTTTCTGCCTAATACAGTAGACAGAATTTTAAGATGTGCCCCAGGACCTCTGTCCTGGCTTTTACACCTGTAATCATGTTACATTACATTGAAAAAGGGATTTTACAGATGTAATTAAGGTTACTTATCAGTTGACTTTGAACTAATCAAAAAAGAGATTATCCAGTTGGGCCTGACCTAATCCACATGAGCCCTTGAATAGTAGGGCTGATGGCAGAAGGGGAACTCAAAAATTCAAAATGCAAGAAGGACTTGGTGTGTTCTTACTGGCTTGAAGACAGAGGGGACCACATGGAAAGATCTGATGTCGCCTCTAAGAGCTGAGAGTGACCCCAGCCAGTGGCCAGCAAGAAAATAAGGACCTCAGTCTTACAGGCTTATAACTGCAAGGAAATAAATTATGCCAACAATCCAAAAGAGCTTGGGAGTGGATTTTTCCCTGAAACCTCCAGATAAGAGTATATATATGTATGTGTGTATGTATGTATATGTATATATAAAATCTCACACTCATGCATCATAGCAGAATGAGACCCTGACCAATAGGCTCTCATAACATAATCTATATGCTATTGTTGCCTCTGGACAATGAGATTTTTGAAGGGTGCTATTCAGTTTATTTTTTATGCCAATCTGTATTGCTCACTTTTTCTTCACAAATAAAATCAGACACCAATATTTTAGTATATGGACAACACAGAAACCGTGTAATGGACCGGAAGCCACTTGCCTCCCCGTGGATTTCTCCTGCAGCCTGCACGGGAGAAAAGCCTTCCCACTCCAACATCAGAGACCAGGAAAGTAAGGTTTTAGGTCCACTGTTGCTTTGCCTTTGGTTTGTTTGTTTTCTGCTAACCCACAATCAGAAAGAATTTCAAGTGTAGAAAAGAGGACAGTTCTTAGAATCAAGAAAACTGTGTTCAAACACAATGTTGACAGTCACTATCAGTCTTTCTAGATGTGTTTCCTCATTTGGGAAATGAAGATAGACTAATACCTAACGTAAGGCTGTTGCAAAGATTAACCATAATAATGTCTGTGAAAACATATAGCACCATACCAGATGGATAATCATAGCCAACCTATATGGAGTGTTTAGAATTTCCCAGCTCCCACCTGAGTGGCTCGGTTAAGTGTCTAACTCTTGGTTTCGGCTCAAGTCATGATCTCATGGGTTGTGAGATCGGGCCTCACCTCAGGCTCTGTGCTCTGTGTGGCGTCTGCTTGAGATTCTCTCTTTTGCCCTCTGCCTCTCCCCCAACTCACGTGTGCACGTGCTGTCTCTCGAAAGAAAGAACAATTCTACGTGCTTTGCATCCCTGCCACTGAAAATGTGATGTACCGTGGGCATCACCTGGGAGCTTGCTAGACATGTAGATTCTCAGACCTCACACAGAGCTACTGAATCAGAATCCAAGGTTTAACAGGATCCCCAGGCGACGTAGGCGCATATTAACGTTTGAAAACTATAGCTCCGTTATTTAATGCTTGCCTTCATCCTAGGAAGAAAATGCCACATCTTTCCCACTTTACAGACAGGGTAAATTTGCCCAAGGTTAGTAAGACACAACCTGATTCCAGACAGTCAAGATCCAGAGCCCACAAGCTTCACCATTCTACTCTACTGCCTCTCCCAGCAAGGGTCTCACCAGAGATAGCTGAATTTAATTGTAATTCCAGCGCCCTTCTTGTTCCCCTCAGCACTGCCATCCTTGTGTAGAGATGGCCTGGACCTCATTTCCCAGTTGCAAAGAAGAAAATGAAAAAAAATAAAGTTTTGTTTTTTTTTTTTAAGATTTTATTTATTTATTTATTTGAGAGACAGAATGAGAGAGAGAGAGAGAGAGCATGAGAGGGGGGAGGGGCAGAGGGAGAAGCAGACTCCCCGCTGAGCAGGGAACCCGATGTGGGACTCAATCCCGGGACTCCAGGATCATGACCTGAGCCGAAGGCCGTCGCTTAACCAACTGAGCCACCCAGGCGCCCCAGAATATAACATTTTAAAGCCCTTGGGGTGAGAAGCCAGAGTAGATTTAGAACAAGTCCTTGTAATATCTTTCTCTTTCTGTTTTTCTCTTACCATTTCTTATGACCAAATGTAGTCTCCCATGTTAGTATTAGTCTAAATATCTATATGCACAAGACTTTTCTTCTTACCAAAAGGTCCTGCCCAGAGAGAGACACTTACTGTTGATGGGAACTCCATGCTCAGTGAAATACCACTGGTCCTTGTTATATATTCAGTTTGTAAGTAAAGTCAAAGGTGCATAAGACATACTTGATTTTAAGAGCAGACTCAAGGTAGTGATATTTTAAATCTTTGGTTGTTAATAATACCTAACACTTGCATGTCACCTTACATAATGGTTTTTGTAGGCATTAGGTACCATAATCTTGACAACCCTAACAGATATTATTCTTCTGATCTTATAGATAGGAAAGTGAGGCATTGTGAGTAAGTGAGAGAATTGAGGCTTGAACTTGTGCTTGGAACACATCTAAATCTAGCATGTGTATTGCCATAAAACAGCTACCCTTGATCATTATCTGTGAAAGGCCAGTCCCAATAATATAACAAACTGGGGAAAGACCAGTGTGAATTGCAGAATTCCGAACTTCAATTACATTTAAAGAAGCATGGGTTTCTTTTAAATAACATAAGAGTAATATGCCTTCTGGTAAGGACTTAAATATTTTCCCTACATTTATTTTTATATTATTAATCTGCATGCCGACCTCTTTTGTAGATTATCCAGCAAAATGGCGTTTGTAAGAGCAGTTGGCACATGGGAGACATTGAATAGAAGTTATTTTAAAAGAAACACAAAAACTTCAGCCCGGCACTTGTCCAATCGATCACAAATTCTATTTCTCAAATTAAATGCAGTGAGATCCTTTTTGACATTACCTCAGAGGTAAAAACAAAACAAAACAAAAACCTCTACACTCCATGGGCTAAGAGCGCTCTGATACCTTTTGGCTACCTGTGACTAAGTCTCTTTTGTGTCCGTACATGATAGCAGCATAGATAGATACAAATCAGTGACATTAATGATGATGATCTACCATATTCTTTATTCCTTGCGTTAAATATCAATATCTTATCAGATCTGTAGAAGAAGAAAAACCAAATAGAATTCTTTGCCCCCAACTGGTAACTTCTGTTATCATCATATGCTCTCAGTGCTTTCTTGAGCATAGAGGGACCTGAGTCTCGGATGTATACTTTAGGACTCAATATGGTTGTTTTTTTAGGGTTTCATTTATTTATTTGAGAGAGAGAGAGAGAGAGCTCGAGTGAGGGGGAGTGGCAGAGGGAGAAGCAGACTCCCCGCTGAGCAGGGAGCCCGACGTGGGGTTCAATCCCAGGACCCTGGGATCACGACCTGAGCCGAAGGCAGCCACCTAACCGACTGAGCCCCCCAGGCACCCCTCAATGTAGTTTTTTTTTTTAGCAAGTGTCTTCCATATGATGGAGACTCAAGCAGAAAATATTTTCTTTACACACAAAAATTTCTCAAATTGGAATTTCTAAAGATTCTAAACTCTCTTTCTCATAACCCAAAAAATCTAGCATTGAAGGTTGAATCCTATATAATATGTATATAGAAATAATGAGATTAAGCATCTTTCTGTGTCTTGTTATGCAGGCTGTCATCCTGCTGGGAGGCATGGATCTCACCTTACCGAGAAGCAAAGCCAAATATATGTCCCCTTCTCTGTCGTGAAAGGCATGTCATAGTTCTGCAACATTGCCAGGGTGGTACCCCTCCTTTTGCCAACTGGGCTTACATGAGAATAGCTATTTCTGAAAGGTCTCTCTAGGATAATGGCTCTCTGTTGCTATGCGGACATGGGAGGAGCGCACCCTTCTTTTTCCAGTGGATGGAGAGTAGGTGGCAAAAAAGAGAAAATCCATGTACTCTAGTGAGTGCTGTCCATGACACCTTCTCTTCTCTGCATGCTAATTTCAAAGGTTGTTACTGATCTTCACATAAGGCACGTTCCTGTTTATCCATCTCAGTAAGTTAAGCATAGAAAAATTGGGGATAAAAAACACTGACCAGGCCAGAGAAGAATCGTAAGAACAAACAACCTAGCAAGGGCTCACTCTGGACCAGGCTTTATAAATGCCAATAATAATAATAATAATAATAATAATAATAATGGCGGCTAGCATCTATTATGCATTTATCATGTGCTAGTCACTGTTATGAGTGCTTTCTATGCATTAACTTATTTAACTATCACAACAACTTTACAAAATAGGAACTGTGATTATCCTCATTTAACCATGTAAGAACCGGAAGCACAGAGAGGCTAAAAAACATGCTCCAGACCACACTACCCATCAGTAGCAGGGGTGGGACTTGAGTCCAGACAGGTGGTTCCAGAGTTTGTGCTCATAACCTCTCTAACATCGTCTCATGGAATCCTTACGACATGCCCCATGACTGTTATAATCCCATTATAATCCTTATTTTTTTAAAAAAACCCAACTATGTCTTAGAAAGGTAAAGTGTCTTCTTTAAGATTACTCAACTGGTGAATGAGATAACCTGGAACTTAATGACAGGTCCAAATGACAGCAAGTTTCAGTTCATTAACCACTTGACAGTTCCATCACCGAGTTTAAAAATTAAAACGTTAGAATCTACGGCCACACGAAGTGATCTGAGCATGGTGGTTAGAGGCAGAATGTCATAGGGAAGGAAGCCAGCTGAATGTCATTGCTGGTAGTTAGAAAGGTCTAGTGATAACAGCCTATTATCTTCTACGCGAAAGCCTCACCACCCTAGCTTCTTAGAGAGCTGGTAAAGAAAACAGGTGATCAGAAGAAGAGCTTCTCACTTAGAACCAATGTCTAGCATCCGTAAACACTGTCATTTATTCCAGAATCTAATTTTCTCAGCCTTTATCAGAAATCTTCACGGAGTCGGGGCAGGGAGATGGGCATACAAACAGCAACACACCTGACTCAAAGCCAAATATTACAAATAGAAGTAAACATTTATATTACAATGGGTCTTTGTAGAAAGGCCAAGAGATTCAACAGTAACCCCTCAAAAAACCTCGTTTGAGATGAAGGAAAACTAGAAAAGGAAAAAAAATAGAAAAAATCATGGGAAGAAAATTTTCTATGAATAGTTAAATTATGGGTAGTTTTATCCTCCTACTATCTAATATTACCTTGAATTTTCTATTTTTTAATAATTAGCATGCATTACTTTCAAAATAAAAAATAAATTTTTAAACTTTAAAGAAAGTTGCTGGTTGTAACTTTAAGATGGGAAAAAAATGTCCAGTGATGTAATGGAATTTTTTACTTATCAACGTGGTGCCCTAAAGGGAGTTGCTCAGAACTGCCTAAATTGCTCCTAAAGTAAATAAATGCTCAATTGGTTATAAGTTTCTAAATAGGCCATGCTTAGATCCACAATGGAGGTCTTCCCATGGTTACCTATCCCAGTTTTGCTGAGAAAAAGAGAGGTGGAGAGCCTACTGGAGAGTAAGATTAGCAAACAGGGAGGGTGGATATTTCATATCCTTAAAATGAAAGCAGTAGGATGAGTCTCTATCATTAGGCCACCTCACCTGGCCTTTTCCATTTAAAAAGCCTCTCCTAGGGGCGCCTGGGTGGCTCAGTCGGTTAAGCGTCTGCCTTCGGCTCGGCTCATGATCCCAGGGTCCTGTGATGGAGTCCTGCATCGGGTTCCCTGCTCAGCAGGGAGTTTGCTTCTCCCTCTCCCTCTGCCCCTCCCCCTGCTTATGTGTCCTCTCTCTCTCTTTCTCAAATGAATAAATAAAATCTTTAAAAAACTAAAACTGAAATAAAAATAAAAATAAAAAAATAAAAAGCTTCTCCTAGAAACCACTCAAGCAAACATCATCTAGTGATTTTGGTTTAATTCTCATCCTTAAAGATGGAATGTGACAAATAACCAGGAATAATGCTCTAAATTATGCTCCATTCCAAATAGTTTTCCTCAATTAATTATCTAATAAATTCATTTAGTCATCTGATATTTTACGAAAAATATTCATCTCTTGGGGCACCTGGATGGCTCAATCAGTTAAGCATCTGACTCTTGGTTTCGGCTCAGGTCACGATCGCATGATTGGCTCAGGTCATGATCTTATGATCGCATGGGGCTCAGTGCTCAGCATGGAGTCTGCTTGTCCCTCTCCCTCCCTCTCTGCTCCTCCTCCCACTTGCTCACGCTCTCTCTCTCAAACAAATAAATAAATAAATCTTTTTAAAAAAAAAAGGTATTCGTCTCTTCAAATTTTGTATCTACATTCCATTTCAGATGAAAATTGTGACATACTATTCACTTTAGATGTTTCCAAATATCAATCTGAATTTTAGAATCTATTGGTTTAACTATTTTAGGTCAAACCAAGTATAAACAGAAAATAGTAAGAAAAATATGTTAAAAAAAAAATCAACCTTCTCAAGTTTTCTTATTTGCTATGCATTACATTTCTCAGGGAAGTGAATCCCACTTGAGGTGAATAATAATACTCTGGAAAGGATGAGGCTGGAAAGCAGGCCAAATCTTAATCTGAATTAATCTTCCTTATCAATAAATACACTCACACACACCCAAATGGACATCTAATATATTAGCTTGCTAGGGCAATCATAACAAAATAGCACAAACTGGGTGCCTTAAACAACAGAAATTTATTTTTCCACAGTTCTGGAAGCTAGAAGTTCAAGATTAAGATATCATCAGGTTTGTTTCTTCTTAGGCCTCTATCCTTAACTCATATATGGCCACTTTCTGGGTACGTCCTCACGTGGTCTTTCCTCTGTATTTGCACATCCATGATATCTCTATGTGTCCTAATCTCTTCTTCTCTTAAGGACACCAGTCAGATTGAATTAGGGCCTACCCTAGGGACCTCATTGTAATTTAATTATCTATTTAAGGGCCCTATCTCCAAGCACAGTCACATTCTGAGGTACCGGAGGTTAGAACTTCAACATATGAATGGGGGAGAGGGAGGGAGCCACAATTTAGCCCATGTCATCTGGGAAAGAGAAAACCAAACAATCTGTCCCCATCATTGAGCCAGTGAGAATGATGACCTATTCACTTATATCTCCATAATAAAGAAACACTGTGATTACTTAAAAGAATGGTTTTTCAACCTTGTCACTACTGATATTTTGGTCTGAATAGTTATTTCTTGAGGGGAACTGTGTTGCACATGGTAGAACATTTAGCAGCATCTCTGGCCTCTATTCAATAGATGTCAGTATCACCATCCCATCCGCCCCGAGTTGCAGCAACCAAAATGTTTTCTTCAGACAGTGACAAATGTCTCCTGGGGGGCAAAATCACCCCCGTTTGAAAACCAATGCTTTAAACCGGCTCAGTTATTTAGTCAAGGCTAATAAGAGAAAAAAAAAAAAGAAAGAAAGGAGAAAAAGTGTTGATCACCCTCCTTCTATTGGCTGCGAACTGTGCCAAGGTGATTTCCCATCATAATAAATCATAACATCTTGAGAAATTGATGATAGCATCCCCATTTTCTAGATTGAGAAATGAATGTGAGAGGACGAATGACTTGCCGAATGGATCATGCAGATGGTAAGTTGTGGAATAAGAATGCAAATATAAGTGGGCATCCAAAGTCTGTGTCCTACTAATGGGATCAGAATAACACTGTCATACACATACACAAAAAATCCTACACACTGATACAATACTCACAAAAAGACCAAGATCCCTGTCCCTGCAAGGACCACACATATCAATGTTGTCATTTTAGAGTTAAGAAGCTGGAGAGTTTAGTGGCTAATAGTTGAATAAATAGGGCTGGAATCCCAACTCTGCTACCAAATAGCAGTGTCTCGGGCAAGTAACTTCAAGGCCTTCTGCTTCCTCGCCTGTATAATGTGTACCTCATGGAGGCAATGTAAGGATTTCACGAGACAATATATGTTAACTTCCTAGCAAAATGCCTGGCACATAGGAAAAGCTCAAAATGGATTTGCTAGTATTATTGATGTGTCAAGGCAAATAATCCAACCAAACACAATTGCTATGGCATTTCTATATAACCAAGTAACTGATGTATTAGTTTCCTAGGGCTGCCATAGCAAAGTACCATGAACTGGATACCTTAAACCAATGTAAATTTATTGTCTCACAGTTCCAGAGGCCAGAAGTCCAAAATCAAGCTGTCAGATCCAACACTCTGATCTCTCTCCACGTCTTCACATGATATTCTCTTCGGTGTGTCTCTGTGGCCACATTTTCCCCATCTTATAAGGACACCCTGATCCAGTATGGTGCCGTCTTAACTGATTACACCTGCAATAACCCTGTTTTCAAAAAAAGCCACATTCTAAAGGTCCTGGGGGTTAGGATTTCAAAATATCTTTTGGAGGGGCACACAACTGAACCCATGACACTGAGGATGTAGGTCATATTACTTAGAGCCCTGCTCTTCTAATGTCTTTCAGACAGACCTTCATGAACACATATTTATTAGTGCCCATTGCGTGCCAGTCACAGTTCTAAACACGTAATATATTTCAGTAAACAAATAGGCAAAAACCTGTGGTCTTTTGGAGACCGAATATTTCCTTTTTAGTTTAATTATCTATAAATATATGAAATAGTTGGGATTATTGGGCTCTCAGTCTATGTCCGGCACTCTTCTACATGCATTATTTTTTTTAGATCATCAGAATAATCCTAAGGGTGGATATTAATGAGATCCCTATTCTACTGAGGCAAGGGGAGTCAAGCGAGTTAACCAAAGTTCACACAGCTAGTAAGAGGAACAAAAGTAGAGCACAAACTAACCAGGCTGGCTCCGAGCCCAGGCTCATCAACACTGTACCGCACCACAGCCTCAACGGATAAGACATTGGCAGACTGGGAAGCACATACTGAAAGTTCTCCATTCTTATTCCCGTAATATTAAATATTCTTACATGCTGTGATTTTGCATAGTATCTTCCAACCCCAGAAGTCTAACCCTTTATCATCAGGTTTGTATATAAGTAAGTATTCTTGAGATGTTAGGTATCAATCAAATACTGATAAATTAAATCATATATCATGCTAAACAAACACATTTTCGTAGACGATTTCACCTCATTTTCACAACACTTTTGTTGCCAACCGTTCCTAATTCTTAAGTTCAATTGTTGACAGATACTTGGCAGATAAATAAGTGACATAATTATGGATAATTCCTCCATAACATTTCTCTCTCTCTCTCTCTCTCTCTTTCTCAGCAAAGGCTGACATACACTAGGAAAGATTGCTATTTAAAAGAACCACTGAAGGAATGTTTTTTAAATAAGGGTAAATGGACTTTAAATTAGATATTCCTCTCTGGTATCGGGATCTCAAATGCAGCATTAGCTGAGAACTATTGGCATTTCTAGCTGCATTCGTTATAGGGAAAATCAGTCCTAGTAAACTCAGTTTCCTTGGATCCCACACCAAGGCCATGCTGACTGAGAACAAAAATAGCTCATGGGTATTTTTTAAGCATATCTGTGGAAAAATATGACTGCGGAGGGCAAAAACTACCCCATCCCCCCAATCCCTGAGATGCCATAAGCTTGGCAACTCTTCCGACTGTAATTAATTTTATACACTACTTAAAATGATTCAATTCCCCATTTAGGAGAGAAATGAGAGCCAGAAGATTAGGAAATCTTCCCTATTGTTTTTCTTTGCAAAATTTAGGGAAAGAACTTCATTGGCAAAACTCTTCACATTGGAAGGGCTCCTTCACACAGCCTCCCACAACACAATGGCTGGGAGCAGGCAACAGCAGGGAAAGTGATACCCTGAAAACCCTGCTTTAGGGGAACTTGGAAGGAGACAAGGGAATCTTGTTTCGGTCACAGTTGCATAATAATATTGAGAATTTTCATAACACTTAGGCTAAAGGATCACACACATAGGAATCAATAGGAAATCTTCTCTACTCTTTGTCTTTCCCCAACCTGATAGGAAGATCTTAAGGGTTCAAAACCTTGCTTTGTTTCCTTTATATACCCAGGGAGTGCCTACACAGGGGACAAATGGAACACTACTAAAATCTTCAGGCCAAATTACTAAGACAGCTACATGCTACATACATGTATATAATACATGAACATACAAAAAACATAAAATGCTAGGCAGAATGCAAAAAATTTGTAGGAGTTTACAAGTAGCACAGGAAAACAGTTATCATATAGTGGAAAGAGTATCAGCCTGGGAAATTAGCAAGTGCTTGAATCTCTGAGTTTGCAATTCACCAGTTGTGGGATCTTGGCAAATCCCTTAGCCTTTGAGCTGGAATGTCTTCATCATCATATGGTGATAGGCCCTGCACAGGGATATCTAAAAAATTAAAACCTAAAGCTCTGTCCTCTAAGTAGTTTCTGATCTGAAAGCAGAAAAGTCATATAGATGGGAAGTGAAGGTTAATTGTGGGATACAACTAAACAAGAACATGATGCTTGATATGTGGGTATAATAATAACTATACTTACAGGATTATTTTGAGAAATGAATGCAAGAATGTATATGTGAGTGCCAAATAAATTGTAAAACAGGTTTTGAAGATTCCATGCTATAGCCCCATTTCCATGAGGCAGGTTTTCTATTTCTGTTGCATTATTTGACTAAAACAGTTGCTGTGTCATGACAATAACAGGTCGTGTTGGAAGAGTCGCACTCAATGTCCATGAATCCCAAGGTGATCTGGGCAAGTATTCTTGCACCCCCTGATGAGGACTAAGTGTCTCTCTTCTCTCCTGCCTTCCACCTGGGGCTATTACCTACATACACAAGAATGTCCTGTCATACCTGGGAAAGAGACACGACCACCACCACCTACAGAGTAAAATTCTCTTCCTTATTATCAAAGAAAGCACAAGCTCAAGACCTATGTTTGACTGAAATGCTTTTTCCTTGATTAGTTTCACCACAAAGTCCCTTCCATACCCATTTTTGTTTTGGGGGGATTTGTTTATCTGTTTGTTTGTCACCTCAACCACAAAGACTTTATAGACTAAATGCTCTGAGTCGGAGCTTGGAAAGCTTGCAGAATAGTAACAAGGGAAAGTGAGCACATAACATGACCAATGTGATGGAACGGAGTTCTTCTAAAAGAACTATAGATGACCACTGTGTGGGTTTTCTTTCTTCAAGTTATACGAGACTGTTTTTAAATTTAATTCACTTCTCCCAAGCAAGCATAATGATGTGTTGGGGACACAGTGTGAATCCATCAAATCCCAAAAGAGCCAGTAGCAGTTGGGCAGAAAAGTGAGTACGATAGGGCTAATGGGCATCTCAGCCCACAGCTTTCGAGGATATAAACAGCGGATTGGCTTTGTTTGATCTTATAATGGAAGAGCGGGGGAAAGCCTAACTGCGGAGGGTAAATTCTGTGCCTTAAATAACCATATAACAACAATCTGTGTCGGTTCATGGCAGGCAGAAACCAGATTAATTTTGGAACACAGCATGGTAGAAAAGAATCCATTAATTCTCAAGACTCTTAAGCCCCCAAAGACTGCTGACACCACTTTTTCTGTGCTGTGATCCTTCATCCCCCGTTGGGCAGCAGTAAATAAATGCTTGCTAGTTAAGCATTGCAGATGAAGTTGGTGGATGAGAAGGAGGAGTCATTCTTGAGAACAAGGAGTCCACAGTTCAATGGCTCTGATTCCTGGTGTGTATTTCAACCATAATTCTGCATTCAGGTAACTGACAAGAATAATAACAGTCAGTTCAGCTCTGAGGCTTGGGATTCCCCTCATAAGTATAATAAATAGGTTGAATGACAAAACCATCTGGAATGACTGACATCTCTGTGAAACAAAAATCCAAACCAACCTAAAAAGTTGGCCACTAAAGGGCATTAAGGCCTTGATTAAAATATATACAAATAAATCAGAGACTACACACATAAATAAAAGAATATCAACGTTCAACAAGATTTGGAATGAGAGAGTGAGTGCATGATGTCCTTTGAGAACAAAGACTTAGGTCTGGCCACACATTGGGTATGTCTGACTTACACGATTAATTAACCCTGCAAAACAAGCAACTACAAAATCTCAGCAGCAAAACAAACAGACAGACCATAAAGCATTTATTTTTTACTCAGGCACCTGTTGGGGTTCAACTGATGTAAGCCGGGCTCTAAGCTTGGATTTGTCTGGGGCTGGTCTGTCCAGGATCAATTTCTCACATCCCTCTTGGACCAGCACGTAAGACATACACCCAAGGCATATTTCAAACCTTTGCTTAGTCATATCTGCTAACGATTCACTAGTCAAAGCAAGTCACATGACCAAACCTAAAGCCAAGGGGCAGGGAAATATACTTTGCTCACCCTAAGGTCCTGGCAAGGGTATGAATGTATAATTCCTCTGGCAAAGGGCATGAAAATTGCAACGGATAATTTAATCTATAACACCGTGGATGTCACAAGGAGAAATGGGTGGTTTATACCCATACTAGACCTTTATATATCAGGAAACCACTATACTAAAATAAGAACTTCTGATCCTCAGAGCTGGAAAGAACCTTAGTCTAACTCCCTCACTTCACAGATGAGGAAATAGAGGTCTCAAAAGAGGAAGTCTTCCCCAAAGTCATGTAACTGCTTGGTGGCCTACACAGGTTGGGCCAATTCACGTTCCAACACGCAACAGCGACACCCCAGTGGAAGGGGAGGAGCCTTGTTCTCGAGCCAAAGGGTATCAGTTCCAGTAACAAAGCTTTCCTAAAGATGGGATATTCTTTATAAAATTCAACTGTTTCACCAAAACACAGAAGTCCTTGGACCTTCTGGAAATTTCTATCAAGAATGCAATACTATATAAACAACTGCCAAACTCACATTTTGTAGAGCCAGCTATAACGCCTGATTAAAAAAAAATAATCGTGTCATCCCGTATATACTCTGTAATCTTTACCCTTCCTCAAATGGAACCAGAAATACCGTAAGTCATTGCCAAAGCTATTCTCGTTTATTATTCTACCACCAGCCAGTCTGTCCTTACAAGTATCTAGTGCTTCTCTCTTCACCCACACACCAGGAGCCTCACCACCTCTTTCAAGGTCCTCCCTCCTGACACCCCAAATCAACTCAGGTCCTCTTTTTTTCTCTACATGGTAGCCCTCCATCTTCACAGAAGTGGTTGTTCACTATCGTGTGCTTCTCTCCTGTTGTTAAGTTGTGAAGAGATAAATGATTTGTCTTAGTGGTTTAACACCAGGGCCTCGCCAGGGCCACGCAGAAAGCCGGTGTGCTGAGTGAATGAGGCTGAATAATAAAGTATGAAAATGCAAGAGGTGTGGCAGCTTTTCCAATCAAACAAACCCTAACCCAGAACTAGACGTTCATGTGTATAACCAAATCCTTCTGGACGAAGAGGACAAATAATAAGCTACTCGCATAAAGGAATGCAAAGGACTGTCACATTTAGAGAATAAGATCCTGCATTTCTGCTGCAGGTAGGAAGAGGGGGTCGGGGTGGAGCAGGAGATGGTTCCCAAATCCCTCAGATCTTCAAATATTTAAGGGATTGTCCATCAGAAGAGGGAAAAGTCTTACTTGGTGGAGCTCCAGAAAACAGAACTAGGACAAGCCAGTGAAGGTAGGAAGAGAAATTATTTATGCTCAAAATATGAAATAACTGGGTAACAATTAGAGCTATCTAAAAATGGACTAGGCTGCCTCATGTGGCACCAAGTTCCAGGTCACCACTAGCGTCTGAGGAAAAGCAAAGTAACAGCTTGTCAGGGAGGACGCTCAGGGGATTTTTCTGGAGATGGGGGCTTAGAGGGGATGATGCTAGGAGTTGCTTTCTGTGATCCTGATTCCCACCCTCCCACCTCCCAGCTTCAGTGAGGCGTCCTGGGAAGTGGGAGTGGTGAAGTGGTTAAGAAGAGGGGCCAGGGCAAGAGAACCTGGGTTCGAATCCCTCCTCTACCACTTACTAGCTAAGTGACCTTGAGTGAACCACTTAACCTTTCTGAGTCTCCACTTCCTCACCTGTAAAGTGGAGTTTTCGGCTACTACTGGTTAGGAGGGATCAAGGAGGTATTACACGGGAAGGGCTTCAAACAGTGCCTGGCAATGAGGAGGTGCTCCTCAAATATGAAATTTTATGGTGATTATTATGACTCAAAGTAGGAGCAAGTTAGAAGAGCCAGAGCCCTAGCAGAAAGGACGCCATGATGATTTGACTACCATCTCTGGCCACAGCAGGGCGAACACAGAGGTGAAGGTGATGTGGACAGGCAAAGGGTGAAGGATCCAAGGTGGCAGCCCCATTAGCATGCGGGGCTGCACTCCACTGTTATGCTGTGTCGACTTGTTCAACAGTGTTTAGGTCTGAGCTCCTCGGGGAAAGGACCTTGTCATTTCCACTTTCACTTTGCAAGGTGTCACGTGTAATCCCAGCACTGTATAAACAATAAGAGTGGGTTAAAGGTGGATTTTCTATGTGTTCAAGTTGCTAAATGAAAACTGGTAACTTCTGTTTCTGATTTTAATGTTCTCACCTGCTAACACTCACTTTATTGTCATATTTGTAGAGAAAGGAAATATCTCATTTTAATTTAAACCTACTCTAGTGATCTTTTGAGATGAGAGAGGGCTGCCCAGACAGTTTAAATTTAAACACCAGATCATCGTGCAAAAATTTCAAAAGCCTATTTTTCCCTCCAGTAATAATTGATTTTAACTATACAGTGTTTTTTCTTTACCTCCATGTAGTACAAATCTGATCAATGTTTGTTGAATGAGTAAACAAGTTAAGAGTCAATGAAGACTCATGGCAAGACTAGGAGATAAGCTGATTTGGCAATGATTTTCCCATTTTACCACCAAGGTAAACACTTACCATTGGTAAGTGTCATGGTCATGATCTGAATCCAGATTTCCTGACTCCAAGTCCTACCAAGTTTATTTGATAATCATTCCTCCACATCAGGGTTTTGCAAATTTCGGTGATTTGCCTACCACCTTCAAGATTTTACCATGTCTACATATTGTCTGTACAATAGTTTGCTTTGCATTTATTTATTGTCTGCACAGTTTACTTTACATTTTCCTTTAACTTGATTCATTTTGACACATATGACACTAGATAACTGTGTTTTTTAAATGTTTGTCCACGAGTACCTTATATCAGCATACAAATACTGACACAGAGCCCATGCCTACTTCAGAATTTTGACCCGCTCCCCTTGTGGCACCACCCTTACCTTCCTAAACCCACTCATAACTCTCAGACTTGAAAGCAACTAACAGAAGACAGCCATACCACCCTGAATGCGCCTGATCTCGTCTGAAAGCAACTAACATAAGAAAGAAGTCTCTTTCATGCTTCTGTCTCTTTCAAGGCTTTCTACGAGGCATCTTCCTCCTTGCTAGGCCTTGGAAAAGCCAAACAAGCCTCGACATCAGGCTCCTGTCATTAACTGAGATAAGGAGAAGTACGGTATTTGTGGTTGTGGCTGGGGCTACTTGAGATCCAGCAGTGGGAAGCTGTTCCCTCTCCCAGGAGAGCCAGCCGTGGGCATTGGAACCACTTACACCTCTCAAAGACTCTCCACATCCTCCCTCTCTCCAACCCATCTCTCTTTCCATTCCCACTGCACCCTCTCTAATTAAGGCCTTTATCCACTCATGCCTGGGTCCTTGTGAGAACATCTTAACTGGTGAACTGGTGTCCCAGTCTCCTGCCTCTCTCACCTTGTCCACACACCCCAGTTTTCTGCAAGCTCCTTTGAGGTCACTCTTCCGTTCACTGCCTCTCAATGACCCCTTCTCCCAGCCCTACCCCACCTACCATCTACTGTTGTTCAAAAGAACATAATTAAAACCCTGGTAAGTCAAGGAAAGAGAAGTCCCCACACTCTGCCTGCTCATACTTGGAGTGTAACACACATCTGGGATCTCTTACCCATCCTGCTTAAGGGGGAGGCTTAACCTTAGCAATGAATCTAAGACTCTAGGACCATGAGAAAATAAATATTTTATTTAAGTCACCCAGTCTATGGCACTTGGTTATGGCAGCCCTATTGGCAAATGAACAGAACCGCCCTTGATCACAATCACAATTGATGAGGTAAGAACTGAAACTTGGAAGCTGGATCAGAGGTGGAGAGGCCACCACTGATTTCCCAGGATGATTTATTATGCATATTCCAATGCAATATTCTCAATACAGAAGTCCTACTACAGAATTTTTAGGAAGAACAAGAAGCATTAGCTGACTACAATATTGATCTTATAATCTAGGAATTATTTAATATTCCCATTTATCTACCTCCCACAACAGAAAAAACAATTATGGATCTCCTCAATTTTATTAGACTATTCTATTAGACAGGATTTTTTTCTGTCTTCCTTTGTCCATATTCCTCTGGTTTCTGGTGGTTTATGAACCATCATTACATTACTAACCTTCCAAATGATTTTGTTTATATTCTCCTTGTTGGGGCAGTTTCAGAAGAGTATGTAGACAGGAATCACTTTTTGATAATACTTAAAGATGTTACTTGTCTCAATTATCATTTTATTAGACGTTTCAAGCAAATCAATTCTTTTCACAAACAAAAGGAAGATATTGAAGCAGGAGCCTTGGCATCGAGTGAACTTAGATCCAAGGGCTGCCTTTGCCCTAGGTCATCTGTTTGAGCCTGGATGTACTAGCTAACCTCCCAGGTCTTAGCTTTATCATCCATAAAAGCATCCTTTGGTGTTTATTCAATACCTATATACTGAGCAAATCATATGTTCCAAGCCTGTACATGGGGCTAGGGATACAGTGGTGAACAAGACCTATAACCTTTCAAGGGAATAAACATGAAACAAATAATTATACAAGTGAGGATTTAATTGAAATTGACACAAATGCTATGAAGGGCAAAGTAATGAACAAGTATCGAGTGTAGATGAGATGGCAACTGATCTCGCTGGATGGAGGATGGTAGGGAGGACAGAGAATTCTTTCTAAAGGAAGTGACTTTTAAGATGAAATTTGAAGACTGGAGAAATTGGTCAGACAGGAGAGTCGGGAAAGGAAAGAAAGGTTGTTAGCACAAGCAAAGACCTTTGCATAGAAAGAAATGTAGTGTTTTATATGAAATACTGGAAGAACAGTAGTAGAGAAAGAGGGGTTTCAGAGGACACTGAAGACATAGGCAGGACTTATGTGAAGGCTTTGATAAGGAATTTAGAGTTCATTCTACGGTCCATGGGAAGCCATTGGTGGGTTTTAATCAGCAGCAAGACGAGAAGAAATTTAAATCTAGGAATCTCATATGCCCCATAACAACGTATGTATAGGGTTTTGCTATTAATTTTGTAATAACTTCCAAGTTGTTTATTAACATTCTCATTTATAGCTGAAGAGTGACTTAGTCAAGGAGTCCATAGATGCACTTTCTTCTGATCTGAAAAAAGAAAAGTGAAAAAGAAAGAAAGAAAGAAAGAAAGGGGAGGAAAGCTGCTCTAGGCAGCTAGAGCCAATATTTTTGTTCCTCATTTTATAGATAAAAGAAATTAACAGGTCACAGAGATTAACGAACTTGCCCTAGGCCACAAAGTAGGAAGTGGCAGCTGTAGGTCTCCAACACAGGGATAAAGTTGAAAAGCCCTAGAGGAGAGGGAGAGGAAGGTCAAAAAAAACATTTTCTAAGTTTATTGAGTTCCTACTCTGTGCTAAATGCTTTAACTATGCTATTTAATCCTCAAAACAATCCAGAAAAGTGAGTATACATATGCTTACTATCTAGGCAACAAAACTGAGAGGGAAGAGATTAAATTGTATGTCCATGTCAGGATTTGAACACAAGTCTTCTGGATCCTGTTTTAGTGAATTTGTCATTACACTGTATGTTCCTTTCTGGGTGAGGCAAAGGACCTGTGGTCACTAACCAGACTCCAAAAACTGCTTTCTTCATCGTGGATGGCAGGAGGAGGAGTGGTAGGTAATAAAAGCATATCTCTTTTTTTTTAAAGATTTTATTTATTTATTTGACAGAGAGAGACACAGCGAGAGAGGGAACACAAGCAGAGGGGAGTGGGAGAGAGAGAAGCAGGCTTCCCGTTGAGCAGGGAGCCCAACGACATGGGGCTCAATCCCAGGACCCTGGGATCATGACCTGAGCTGAAGGCAGATGCCCAACTACTGAGCCACCCAGGCGCCCCAATAAAAGCATATCTTAAACCACTGAATAAATCCCCTTTTTTTAAGGTTCCTCCGGGAAAAAGCAGGATATATTATAGAAGGAAAGCAAGGCCTTTTTCTACTTCCTTCATGATTTCTAATCCCAGCCTATCTGATTGTGGAACCTTTTTCTCCAACTCAGACCAAAAAGGATTGATCAATAGATAACAAGATAGATAATAGATGATAGATAGATAGATAGATAGATAGATAGATAGATAGATAGATAGAAAGATAGATAGATTTTAGAATCCTGCTGAGAACCCCATCTTACTTCTTTTAAAATCCTGTGTACTTTTTACTGTACTAGATGCTAAGCCTACAATTAAGAGCAGGGTGTAGTCACAGGACGCGCTGCAGTGTGTAAAATGGTTTAAATCACAGCATGAGGACTCTGACTGCCTGGGTTCAGATGCCACGGTACCACCCTGAACACTGCCCCCTTTCAGAACCCCTATTTCACAGGGTGATTGGAAGAATTAAAAGAAATAATGTATCCTTAGCATAAAGTAAGCATGGTTATTACAATGTTACCAAATACTGAATTTTATATGACTATTTTCTCTCTGTTTTTAGAAGCTATGGCTAAGGTAGGACTTTTCAAAAATTAATTATATCAAGATCAGATGTATTGCTCTGAAATCTGCAGGTGGAAATTAGTCGCAAATAAACTCTCGATCTTATCTTTGTAAGTTATTTGATAATACTAAAATAAAAGTCCCAGTGAGATTGCCTTAATGATAGTTGAAACACATGGCCTGAACAACAGAACAAAATCACAGGAGTCTTTAGTGCTTTCAACAAGACATCTGCTTGCAAAATTTCTTTTTTTTTTTTTTAAGATTTTATTTACTTTTGAGAGTGAGAGAGCTGATAAACAACCTTCATTTCATCTGCAACTTTAATTGTCTCTTGCTGTGGAAGGTAACATATTCACAGGTTTCAGGATTAGAATGTAGACATCTTTAGGGACCATTATTCTGTTCACCACACTATCATATCAACCATAAAGTCATAGAATCTAGACAAGCCAAATAAACTCAAATTGGAAGAGAACCTAAGGAGTCAAGATTCAGTATCCTAAGAGTGCCGTACATTCTTATGATTTTAAAATCATGCTGTCTTTAATTTAAAACAGAAATTGACATAATTAATCAAAGATACATGTATCATACATACATTTGTACTTATTTATATATATTTGCATAACATATCTATTTGTGTTTATTCATTTATATAGTTGTAATGGTTAATTTTATATGTCAGTTTGGCTGTTATGGTACCTAGTTCTTTGGTCAAACACCAGTCTAGATGTTGAGGTGAAGATATTTTTTTAGATGCTATTAATATTTAAACCAATAGACTTTGAGTAAAGCAAATTTTCTCCCTAATGCGGGTAAGACTCATCCAAACAATTGAAGGGCTTAAAAGCAAAGACTGAGGTTCCCCAAGAAAGAGGGAATTCTGTCTCCAGACTGCCTTCAGATTCAAGACTATAACACCAAATTCTACTGGAATTTCTAGACTGCCGGCAAGACCTGCAAATTTCACACTTGCCAGCCCCCACAAACTCATAAGTCAATTCCTTAAAATAAAGAGATAGATCATGGATAGATAATAGATACATACATACATACATACATACATAGTTCAGTTTACTAGTTGTTTCTCTAAAAAAAAAGATCCATGTTAAAGTTGAGAGGAACTTGATATTATCATATTAAAAATGAGTGAGGGAAACTCAAGGATAGAGGATATGTGAATATAAGATCATTTCTCTTTCTTTTATAATCAGAATTACAGCGATCTTGTTTAACAGAAACAATAATTGAACTGTTCACTTCCTAGTGAAATCCTTGGTTTCACTCAGGAACGTGGTACAAATGAGTGTCTTGGCTATAGAAGAAAAGAAAGTAATAAAAATATAATCTCAAACCTAGAATACATAGAAGAATTCAATAGTTTCCTACATTAGAGTACAGATTAACCCCCTTCACTATTCCACAGAATTCCAGAGAGTGCAACTGTTAAAATCTTGCCTCAGGCTATTTGAAGGACCATTAGTGTCCCCAGCCTGTAAGACCAGGGGGCAGGCAAAGCCCAGAGAGTCACGAGCGAACCATTAGGCCCTACCTGAGGAGGTTCTAAGCAATCCTGCCTTTAGAAACTCTGTTGTGCTGATGTGTTCTCAAATAGTATTTTGCATTGCGTAAGATTGGCCTTCTCAATTAGAGATGGTGAAAGAGAAAAGAAAACACACTACCACCATTATTTTCAAGTTGTTGACAAAATAGGAATACTGCCTCGTGACTTGTCTTTGCCTAGTTACCTGTCATTTTAGTACTTTGCCCTAACATTTGGTAAGGCTGGCAACCCAAAATCATTCTTGCTGCTAGGTAAACAATACCGACCTCCACACCCAAGAAATAGTTTTGGACCTTGCTCTAGACTAAATGCTCGTGTGTCCCAAGCTTCCTATGCTGAAATCCTAACCTCCAGTGTGAAGGTGTTAGAAGGTGGGGCTTTGGGGAGCTGATCAGGTCCTGAGAGCCGAGCACTCACGAATGGGATTAGTGACCTTATAAAAGAGCTTCCAGAATGTTCCCTCCACCCTTCTGCCGTGTGAGAACAGAGACAAGACAGCCATCTACAAACCAGAAAGCCTGTCCTCGCCAAACATTGAAACTGCCCGTGCTGTTCTCCTGAACATCCCAGCCTCCAGAACTGTGCAAAAATCAGTGGTTGTTGTTATAAGCCACCCGGTCTATGATATTCTCTTGCAGCAGCCCAGACAAAGACAGACCTAAACTAGGAGTTGGCAAACTTTTTGGTAAAGGGCCAGCTGGTAAATATTTTAGGCTTCATGGACCACTCACCTTTACAGGTAGCACAAAAGTAACCGTGATACATGACAAAGGGTCCCAGTGAAATTTACTTTCGATGCAGTTTAAATCTTAGGTAATTTTCGCCTGTCATAAGGCATTATTCTTCCTTTGATTGTCTTAAACCATTTTAAAATGTTTTTAAAATCATTCTCATCTCATGGGCTGTACTAACACAGGCAGCAGGCTAGGTTTGGCCCAGAGAACACAGCTTGCTCATGCTTTCCATAAACCACAGATCTTGAGAATGATAAAACCAGTGAGTTATGTTTAGTGGAAAACATTCGCTCCATGTATAAGTATAAAAAACACAATTGTATGGTAAGGCATATGGAATATTCTAATTATAGAAATAACTGGTTTTACCTGTTCAGATATTTGCCAATATTTAAGTTACAAACCGAAAGTGGCTTTATTCATTCATTCATTCATTCATTCATTTTTTCAGCCACTACCGAGTGCAATTATGTCCCAGACACTGGATGAGGTACAGGGTTAAAGAGCAAACATTCTCAAAAAATTCTTTTAGGGGCGCCTGGGTGGCTCAGTCATTAAGCGTCTGCCTTCGGCTCAGGTCATGATCCCAGGGTCCTGGGACCGAGTCCCTCATCGGGCTCCCTGCTCTGCGGGAAGCCTGCTTCTCCCTCTCCCACTCCCCCTGCTTGTGTTCCCTCTCTCGCTGTGTCTCTCTCTGTCAAATAAACAAATAAAATCTTAAAAAAAAAATTCTTTTAAAATTACTTCATACACACTGCCTTAGTCTGCTTGAGATGTTGGATTTTTTTTTTTAAGTTAAAAATTTTCCATTTGTAGGGAATGATTGGCTTTTGTTTTTACTCATTCAACCCATGCCCTTCAATGATTAACAAGAAGAGATGGTGTCAGCCCAACTCAAAGGTATTGTTGACTTAAGTAAAACAAAGAAGAGCTTTTAACGTGAATGACAGTGAACCTTCATATGAAATGAGAGGAGAAGCTAGGACATGTTTTATCATGTGCATCAGGGATGGTTTAATTAGAAATAACTATAATCATTTCAGCTGGGGAAAGGATACTTTATATTACCTTCCCATCTCTAATAGCATGAAATTAATTCTTAGATCCAGTCATTAAGGGTAAGTTTCCATCCTTCAGGAAAATAATGGTCACAACGCATTAATTTTTTGCAAATCAGGAATTGTGACATTGCAGTGACAAGCTGATTATCAAATTGTATTTACTGGCTGCCTCCTAATTACCTGTTTAAGAAAATGAGTCTATTCTTTGTATCTGAGTGTGTTTGAATATGTTTGTGAGATTAGGTATGGTTGACATTCATCACAGTCCTGTCTATAATAGTAAGAAATTAAAGATAGCTTAAATGTCCATCAGGAAAGGAATAAATAATGTATTATGATGTAGCAATACCATGGACTACGGCCACTACAAAAGATTATTCTAGATCGAAAGTCATTGGACAAAGATATTTACAATACGTTAAAGATATTTTTAAAGCAGTTTACGAAAGAGATTTATAGTTTGGTCTCATTTAGGGAAGGTCAAACACAGGAGGATACTAAACAAAATTCTAAAAAAGATTATTTCTGGAGGATCACGATTTGGGTCATGTGATATTTCCTGGATTCTTTTCATTTTCTCTATTGTTTGAATTTTTTTTACAATGGGCACGTATTGGGGATTTGCTTAATCCTTAACAAGTAGATAAAGCTTTTTTTGGTAATTGATAAAATTAAAAATCAGCAAGTTTTTTTGATCAATAGATCATATAATTCATGATAAATAAATGATCAGTTCAGTAGCAAAAATTAGAACAAGTACATGGAAGTATCGGGATGGCAAGCTTTTGCTCGCACAGTATGGATTTAAATTTAAATTAAATTTATCTATTGAAATTTACCCCTAATGTGAACTTTTTGAGAAAGCTAATCCATTGCCACTATCCTGCTTCAAGCAACACCGTCTCATTTGAAAACTTAGAAGAATGTTACGAGCCCTTGCTTTCCTCTCCATGCCTATTGCTTTCTAGAAGCTCAGTATCCTAGTGCTGGGAAGTTTAGAGATAAAGTCTAGATCGCTCATCCCACAGATGAAGGAACTGAGGCAGGAAGGTGACATGACCTGCGCAATGCCCCACAGCTAAAACTGTCAACATAACCTCTCTCGCTTTTTCATTAATTACAAAAAGTTGTATACGATAAGTATGTACAGCTTTGTAGGTCAATCATGCCCCAGTAAAGTAGTCTTTATTTATTTATTTTTAAGATTTTATTTATTTATTTTAGAGAGAGAGAGTGAGAGAGAGAGTGGGGGGGGAGGGACAGAGGGAGAGGGAGAGAGAGAGTCTTAAGCAGACTCCACGCTGAGCGCGGAGCCCAA
Source organism: Phoca vitulina (assembly GCF_004348235.1). Classification (NCBI taxonomy): domain Eukaryota; kingdom Metazoa; phylum Chordata; class Mammalia; order Carnivora; family Phocidae; genus Phoca; species Phoca vitulina. The sequence continues at coordinate 12,556,852 of NW_022589740.1, read as the reverse complement.
CTCTGGGCTCCATCTCATGACCCTGAGATCACAACCTGAACGGAAACCAAGAGTCTGACTTAACCTACCGCCGCACCCAGGTAGCCCAGTAAAGCGGGCTTTAAATAAAAGGAAAGTTCTCTCCATCTGATCATCAGACTTTCGTGGTCTCCTAGAACTCCCACATGAACCCCGAGCCGGAGCTGGGATTTGTTAGCATTGTGGCCTCTGAGTGTTCCCAGAGCACTGGGGTGGGTAAGGCTGTAAGGGCAGGTGGTGGGAAGACCCAGGCACACATCTGTGAAGATGGCCTGGCAAGAATGGAGAGTGACATGACGTCTCAGAGGAGGATTTGGGACAAAGAAACATCTGCGTGGTCCCCAGAATCCCAGGCCTGGAGCACATTGAGAATGCTTACACCACACCTCCAAAGAGGTGCTCGGGTGGGGCATTCATGGCTTCCTATCCCTAAAGGAGAAGATACGGTCCTTCCGTGTACGGAGAGGAGAGAGCTTTAATTTAGGCTTTGGGTGAAGGAAAATATTCAGGAAAAAAAAATATAATAGTTATCACTTATTTTTTTTAAAAGGTTTTATGTATTTATTTGACAGAGAAAGACATAGCGAGAGAGGGAACACAAGCAGGGGGAGCGGGAGAGGGAGAAGCAGGTTCCCACGGAACAGGGAGCCCGATGCGGGGCTCGATCCCAGGACCCCGAGATCATGACCTGAGCCGAAGGCAGACGCTTAATGACTGAGCCACCCGGGCACCCCATAGTTATCACTTATTGAGAACCTACTATGCACTTTAACCTTGGCTCTTCAACTGATGCTGAGCTGCCTCCCTGACAATACAGGTCAGAGCAGGGAGGGGTGGGCTCTAACATCACACCCAGGAGGGGCTGGAGAGGAAAATGTCAAAGGGAAGGTTGTTCCTGTCAAGTGGGGCTCTGCAGTTTACAAAGACGCGACAAGCCATTGGATATGGTGTTTAGGGCATTTTTGGTGTCCTTTTAGAGTGTCATGTTACCATGAAATCTGACCCTACTTGGCTACCTGAATTAATTAGTAGGACCGAACTGAGGGGATGTACAGTAAGTGTACTATTTTCTCGAGGTAAATGATTCCTCTGTATGAGGTAAAGAACATTTCCCAGGAAGACTGAGTTGCGATTTAACAAACGCCTTCAGCCTCTCAGACTAATCACTTATTGACACATATTATCTCCTTTCTAATACGGTGGTGTGAGCCCAGCCTATGAAGTCTTTACACCTGCTTTGTAAACCAGTCCCCATTTCTTCCCCTCCCACACTGCATCCTCTTGCCTAACGCTATTTCCAAGGGTCTGCAAAAGGTGCAGATAGTCACTGAAAGAGGAGTGTGGCTCCAGCAATTTCCCTGCAGATTACCTCCCAATGCTTTCTGTCATGCCGAAGTTCATATTTATATGGAGTTGTAAACCTGTTATCATTATTCCCCATCAAGTGTTTTACTCATTCCCATGTTCCTGCTTTTCTCTTATCTATGAAATATCTGGGTTTCTAATGACATGCTACTAAACCATTCTTACAGTTGTAACCTCTCCTATATCCACATACAGGTTAGCGGTTGCACATTTTCCCATAGGGCGTTCCACTAACTTAATATCTTTGGTGAGCGCTGGTCCAACAGAAATAGAATACAAGCCCCGTATGTAATTTAAAATTTCCTAGTTGCCCCATTTAAAATAAAAACTAACAAGAAACAGGTAAAATAAATTGTCTTAATATATTTTATTTAACATGATATATCTAAAATACTATTTCAACATTGGATCCATATTGAAAAATTGTTAAGGGTATATTTTACATTTTGGGGACTGAATTTTCAAAACCCAGTGTGTATTTTATACTTACAGTCCATGTCAAGTCACATTTTGTGTGCTCAGTAGTCGCACGTGGCTAGGGGCCGCCGTATCAGACAGCACAGATCGAGATCCTGAATGAAGAAATTAAATGAGATCTGAATTTTAGTTGAGCCTTCTACTAAGATCCTCTCCGTCCTCATCTCCTCCCACCCACCCACCACCACCACATCAGTTTAGAAATATAGTTCTTTCTCAGGCCAGTCTTTCCAATTAACTGGGAACTATGCCTTCGATATTTTTTAAAGGTTTATTTATTTGAGAGAGAGAGAGAGTGCTCACGCATGAGCTGAGGGGAGGGAGAGAATCTTCAAGCAAACCTCCCCACCCCCCAAGCGCGGAGCCTGAGGCTGGACTTAATTTCAGGACCCCTGAGATCATGACCTGAGCCAAAGTCAAGAGTTAGCCGCTTCACCGACTGAGCCACCCAAGCGCCCCTGCCTTAGATATTTCTGTAGCCTGTCTCCCATATTCCACTCTCCCTTATCTGCAATCCCTTCATTTCATAAATGGGAAAACTGGCACCCAGAGAGGCTAGCGATTGAACCAGGGACACACAGCGCTCAGTATCTAAATTCAGTCTTCCTGATAACCAGACCAGAGCTCTTCTGATTTCCTTGAGCACACAGCCATTTCCCTGCCTCTTCTTTCTGCTTTAGGGCTCAGTCACTCTTCCTTTTACTTTCTCCAAGAAGGAAGAGTTGATTTTACCTTCTGGGACATAAAATTGAGAGGCCCAAACTAAACTAATCCTCTAAGCACAATAGATGGATTTAGGGATTGCCCATGGGTAGCTCAGACCTGGCAACTTTTGTTTTCAGTTCTTAAAGGCAATAAACCCTCCCTCCAGGAGAGGAGGTTATTCACTAGCTGACTTTCTGACTAAGCATTCTGGTGCATACATTCATTTATACTCAGAAGACTGGAAGGCTAGATTCTACAATGTTATTATGGTAATCTCTCCCAGTGTCGCTAGCAGTTGGTTATGGGTTATTTTGTGGTTTGGGACTTTTCTACAATAGATACATGCATTCTTTTTGCAAAGAAATGATATGTGCTAATAATAAAGGAATGTGCCTAGTACCTTTTATGAAGAAATAGTCTGATCATCCTGTCTTGGTTTAATTTTCCCAGATCTACAAATAAAAGACTTTTAAAAAAAAAAAAAACATTTCAGGCAATCATCTCAATATTTTCCAGAGGTAGAAATGCAGAGATAAAGCAGTCTGAGGCCCTATTGTATAAAAATCACTCATCGTATAAAATGACTTAAGAGTAATTCAAGCTGAGCACCTAGAGTCTTCCACTCAAATTTCTATCTGCAAAACATGACAACACTTGACCACTTCAGCAATGCTAAGGGTCACGATTTCTTAACTTCTCCTTCTCTCAGCCACCAAAAAAAAAGAGGAAAAAACAAACAAAAGAACAAAAGAAGAAAGGAAAACACGATAGGCTACAGCCAGCTCCTAATATTACACCACCAAAGAAATTATGCATTTAAAAAAAAAATCATTTTGTCTTAAGCAACTTTAAAGCTTTTTCATTGATCACTTTCAACAGATAAGAAAGTAAGATTTCCACACATATCGATCTGTCCTGAATGATTTATACTCCTGCTTTTAACATACAATGTGGCGGTGGAGAAAGAATAAAACCTTTATTTTCCTGAGACTTTCATGTTCACCTTCCATGCCACAAGAAAACGAAGCCTGTCTTTCCATAGACAGATAGTATTCATAATTTGTGCGATTTGGTGCAAATTTGGTACAAAATGCACTGCTCTTTAGCTGTGTTATTGTTTCACTCAAATTGAATTCCATAACATTTTAGGTTCACTAGTAGAGCTTGTAATATAAAAGAAATAAAGGAGTAAATGTTTTTGTAGTTCAAGTTGAAAAGACCAGGTGCACACTATTTTTTTCCTTAAGTAGGAACACATCTGTAGTTTGGAAGATGCAAAAAAAGATACACCCCCCCATAAAAAAAGCGCCTTACTAGCAATGGGATCAATACTTGGGTTTCTCAGTAAACTGGTATTTGTAGATGTAGATTTTGCTCTTTCGGTCTCTGGGCTGTGGGATACTGAAAGCTTTGAAAATAAACTCAAGAACTAAATGTTCTTGAAAAGAACCCTTCAGAGGCGCCTGGGTGGCTCAGTCGTTAAACGTCTGCCTTCGGCTCAGGTCATGATCCCAGGGTCCTGGGATCGAGTCCCGCATCAGGCTCCCTGCTCGGCAGGAGGCCTGCTTCTCCCTCTCCCACTCCCCCTGCTTGGGTTCCTGCTCTCGCTGTCTCTCTCTCTGTCAAATAAATAAATAAAATCTTTAAAAAAAAAAAAAGAAAAAGAAAAGAACCCTTCAGGACCACCCAGTCCAATCTCTTTCTTCACTTCAGAGGAAATAGCAAGCCTTTTGATTGTGGCACAAAATCCTTGCAACCGCGGCAGTGTTCTCCAGTGGGTTAGCTGGTGGAACCCCTGGAAGTCAATGTTTTTTGGTGGAAACCTATTAAAATGCTGACATATTTATGTCTGCCCCAGGAACCAGAACTTTTACTAGCAGAAAATATGATTCTATTCCATATACATGTGTTATATTCAACTACAACTATGTCCAGTGGGGGAAAGGGTGGTTAAATTAAACATACTGCATTATTTCGGAGATATTCGGTTAACATTTGTACGCTACCTACTCATTTGGTCTCCCGCGTTCATTGGCAAGGAAGCAGTGTAAGCTGGCTGAGGTTTAAGAAAAATTTGGAGATGGTGAACTTATATGTAGAAATTCAAAGTTCATTGTCTTCTTTTCTAAAATAAAGATGAGACCATACAAATGCCAAATCATTATGTTGCACACCAGCAATTAATATAATGTTATATGTCAGTTATATCTCAATAAAAGAAAAATGATGACACTGACATCATTTTATGTCTTCCATGGCACATCTTCTCCCCCCACCCCCCACCCCCAGGGAGCCTGGTTTGGTTTTGGTTTTTGGTTTGGGGTGTTGTTGTTGTTTTTCTTTTCCTTTTTTTTTTTTTTCCTTTCTTTTCTTTTTTTTTTCTTTAGGATTCTAAGTTGGTTCTTATTTGGTGTACAGAGATAAGGCATTTGAATGACTATTTTTGTATTGTTTTCAACCCACTGTGCTAAGATCATGTGGTTGCTGCATGTACCTTATGTTCCTTTAAAAGACAGTTTTAAATGAAAATGTTTTGAGACTGTAAGCCTTCTTTTAATGTTTTTGGGCAATTACCATAATCAAAGCTAATTTTGAAAAGTACTCGATTAAAAAGCAATTGAATGTGGGAAGTGACTATTAAAAAGATTATTGAGCAGACGTGATGACTCGTCTTGATTTCAGAAGTGAGGTGCTCTGTATGGAGAACTGTCATGATATAATTCTGAGTGGAGAAAAAAAAGCTGCAGATATCATTTCATATGTAAAATAAAGAAAAAAAGAGAGAGAGGTCTGGAATAAAATAGAAGTTGTTAACACAGTTTACTCCAGGTGGTAAGGGAAGAACTTTTGGTTTTTATTCTATAGACTTCCATATTATTTAACCATTTTTTTCAGTTAATATATACAACTTTATTCCTTTATAACCAGCAAACTTTAAGAATAATTTTGTTCAATTCTGTTGATCAGGCAAATTAACCACAAGATTGGCAAACCGGCAACTTTTCAAAAAAATTAAGTGCCATATAAAACATTGTTTGCAAATAGACAATTGTACCAAATCTGTAGAGTGAATCTCTGAAAAGCTGTTGTTTGGTATTTTACTGGAGTCTATTGGGTTAGATTCCCTACACAATTGAACCTTAATTGTTTCTCACATGGTAGGTCCTCAATAAATATTTATGAGATTGAACATTGAGTTGTCCTTTTTTTTAATCTACAAAAATAGTAATTTTTATATGTTCATCCTAATTGTAGCTGCTCAGTGAATCAATGACAATGGTGAAATGAACAAGTGAGCATGACAACTTGGGATAGTGGTGACTATGAGCCTGAAAGGCAGCGCTTAAAATAACAAAGGTCTCAACTAAAAGAAGGTACAAGTTTGAGAACAAGCCCGGGGCCTCTTAACACTCAACTTAGTGGGTCAATTCCCCACTCACCTCCCTAGTTTTCAAATTTATAAAAGAATATGTTTTCAAAGTCTCTATTAGCTAAAGGATTCTAAACCTAGACCAAATAACTGGTAACAACAAAAAGAGTGTTAGTTAGGTATATTTTCTTTCCTTTTCTCCTGAGGAACAAGTAAGAGGATCTAAGCTAAATGTGTCATATTAGAAATTTTTATTTAAAATGTGAACCAGAGGGGTGCGTAGGTGGCTCACTCGGTCAAGCATCTGCCTTCGGCTCAGGTCATGATCTCAGGGTCCTGGGATGGAGCCCCTCATTGGTCTTCCTGCTTGGCGGGGAGTCTGCTTCTCCCTCTCCCTCTGCCCCTCACCCCCCATGCTCTCCCGCTCAAATAAATAAATAAAATCTTTTTTAAAAATGTGAATCAGAAAATAAGTTCTTAAAGAACAGATACATTTTCAAGGCAAGTTGTGAATTCTCTTCCTGCCCACCCCCCGCCCCCACCGCCACCTTTGAAAGTAAGACAGCAGTGGTTTTGTGTGGCATGACTTGGGTCCAGTTCTGCTTGGAAGAGAGCGCTGTTACTCTGAGGTTATGGCTGCATTATGTGATAAGAAGGTTCAAGTGCATCCAGGCTGATTTTTCCCTCCAACATCCAGCATTTTGCAGTCAGACAGTGAGTGCAATTTTCACAAGCTTGAAATAGCCTACATGTAACTATTTTCCTTATTATTACTCATAATTAAAACTGGAAAAAACAGTGGCAACATGACCTCTCAGAGGCATGTTGCAACTGGGCAGGAGTAGGAGGTAAGGAGGCTTCTTTGGGAAACTAGAAAATACTGGAGTTTCTACCATTTCTAGTATCTAAATACAGTTGCAGGAAGAAAAAGTATGAAGTGAACACATAAGATATTCTAGTCCTGGTTTATTGATATAACATTAGGTTGACCTCTACAATAATACTTATTAGAAATGTCATAATAATGATCATAGACATAATAACTGTTTGCAATTATAATGACTGGTTGGACCGATGCATCCTCCAGGCAAACAAAGCTTTTGGAACAGCATGATCTTCCCCACAAGCTGATACCACATGAATTTGTACATGTTCAATTGTTCAAATGGGTTTGGGAACTTGGTTTTTTAAAAAAGGCAATTTCAGGATCTAAAATTGTTTCCCTCCATTAAAAACCAAAAATGTGTTTGACAAAACCAGCTAGAGAGTTACCCATTAATTCATGTAGCAAGTATTTCTTTAAGCATCTCCTGGGTGCCTGGTTCGGTGCTTGGCACAGGACACAGAAGTGGAAAAACAAACATGCTTGGATGACTATTTATACCAACTTGCACCAAAACACATTCATTTACGTGACACATCACCCCTGGGGGGAGATATCATACTTTCAAATGTGATTTTCTGATTTAGCCTCTGCTTTAGCAGAAGGTACAGTTCTGTATACACCCAAATTCAGAATTTCTTCAGTATGAGTATAAAGAAAATATACATGTATTTTGGCCTTTGAGAGAGAAGTGTTGTTAAAATGGTAATGATAATATCTACTGTTTATCGAGGACTCTAATTGGGCCTGGGTTTAACATTAACTCTAATCTTCAAAACAACCCTAAAAGTAGGTGCTCTTTCCATTTTACAGATGGTTGATGTTGAGAAGCCCCTCCCAGGATCAGATCATGACATTCTGAATGATTTGCAGTTCCAAAGCTTCAATGGCAGCCTATTCAAGAAGGTAGAATAACAGTGACCATTTATTGCATATTTACTCTGTCCTCACACTGTTCCAGGCCCTTTCTACTGGTTGTTCTAATTCTCACGACAACCCTGCCAGAGAGATCATCATGCCCCCACATTACAGATGCAGAAACTGAGGCTCACAGAGGCTAAGTAATGTGCCCCAAATCACACATCCAGTTAACGGCCACCGATCGAGCAGGGTTAGCAACCTGGGGCTGTCTGACCCTCAAATACTTACTCTCTCCTCTCTAAAATACCCTCATCCTCCACTGACAGCCACTCTTTCAGGCCTTGGTCCATGCGCTCTCCCCTCTGCCTAGAATGGCCTCCCCTGCCTCACTCCTACTCAATCTTCAAGGTCAAGGGCAGATATTATTTCTCCAGTGCCAACCACTTCGGGCAAAATTTGTAACCATAGCACATGGGTTGTTTTTTGGTTTTTGGTCTAGCACTTATCAGATAGTATTGTAATTATTTGTATGTATTTCTCTCCCAGGGAGGTTAAGAAGACCTTGAGAGCAAAAATTGTTTCTTATACACTTTTGAATTCCCAACACATGCTACACAGCTTGGCACGTAGGTTGACACTCCAAGTTAATTGGTGGCAGACCTAATACCTCGTGCCAGCATGCTGTAAATTAAAAGAACCTCTAAAAAAGTGACAAAACCAAAATCCTCCAACCTCTATTTGGGAGCCACATTTTTTGCTTGTTTTATTTGCCTGTCTGCTTTAAAGACCCTCAGAAGAGTGAATGCTAAGGCCTCCCTACCTCCTCTATTTGTGATTCTTCTAACAGGTCATTCTAGCCTCATTCCTACATCTTTCTGCCCTCGGAGAAAATTCAGCCTTCTTGTAGTGCAGAAAACACAAAACGAAGCTTTCACAAAACCTGCCTTCATTTTTGCCTGTTGCCTGGTTAACTAAGTTGGACGTGCCACACAATTTTCCCCTGGATGCTCACCACAGAGACAGATCTTTTTTGTGCCAGTGAGAAATGTGGGGACCACAAGGGTGTAAGGACACTGGTGCCAAAGGAAAGAGCCCCCTGCAAAATGGTGCACCAGAGCTTAGCCCCTCAAACAGCAAAAATGCATGCGCCCTGATCTGTATCTCCAAACCAATTATCAAGGCTTTATTTTCCTGTAAGGAGGTAAGTAAATGCCTCTTCGACAGGTTGGAAAAACTAAGATATAGAAAGAGTGAATTCTTTGGCCCAACCCTTATTACGCTGGGGTTTAATCCAAAAGTTCTCACCTTCCAACCTGCACTTGAACCCAAGGGCAAATTTTCAGAGAACGGATGGTAGCTGTATTTTTTTTTTTTTTTTACCAACATAATCAGGTCATCCCTTTAAATAACTCCTTTCTGCTTCAGAAGTGATATTAATATACAATCACCCTGAATGTTTGTATGCAAAACAGGCAAAAAGATCTGGCTTTTTTGTGTCTTTGGTTTTTTAAGTCTCTCCTGAATAGGGATATTCACAGATAATGGGCAGCGCTGTCTGGACAAAGAGTTACAGCTTTGTGGTGTAAAAACGTAGCCTGCATGTCCAAATTAGCTCAAGAAATTTCCCATTTCTGAGAGGGCGGGCTGGCTGCCAGCTCTTTAAGAGAGAAAAACACACCCTCAGAACATGAATCATTACCTAGCACAGAAAGTGAGCTCACACGCGCGCACACACACACACACACACACACATACATTTTAATTGCTCAAGACCTTACAAAATAGGCCTTCACCACGGTACACATTTTATCAACCAAGATCAGGTTGTCCTCTTTTTCATCCACCCTGTCAGAAAGGGTAAGCTATTTACCAAAAGCATTGCTCCAGGAGAAGGCTCAAGGCATCCTGTAAACAGGGGTGCCAAGCAGACAGAGCGGATGAGTCAGAACTGATTGCAGAGTACACACGTGTAGGTTGGACTTAGTGCCTGCAGCTGGTTGTCAGCCCTGTTTTAAAAAAACAGATTTGTTGACCTTTATGCCTACAACTACTTCTCTTCTAACTCCCATTGCTGAAAGGCAACCTTCTTAGAGAAAGATCTAATTGATGCTTTTAGCATAGATGGACCAGGATGACCATTCTTTGGAAATGTGCGTTGAAAGTTTGAAAAAAGACAGTAGTGCTGGCCCAGCTGCAACACAACACAAAGGCAGAGGCGAGGTGACCTGCCCAAACTGGGAGTGAGCATTTGGGTGGCTCCCATCCATGTCAGAGATGAGTGCAGTGGGTGTCAATTATTTCTATTGTAAACACTCAAAAGTACTGAGACATTAGATGAATAGTTGACAATTGAAAAGAGACCAAAATAGTTCCAAAATCTAAAGGCGAAGGAATCCAGATGTCTCAATATGCTTCCTTAAAAAGCGAGTTTAAAGCACACAGTATTTTTTTTTAAACATACAAGAATAATTGATTGATGTGCTTCTTAACTGTTGCGTCTTGAGACAACAGATTCCTCAGAGCAATCAGTCATATTTATTTCTCTATGTTAGCTAGAAAGTCAAAGAGAGCTACCGAGTTGGAACCAGGACTGTTTTTCCCTTTAAAAAATTTCTGATTTCATCATAGATGTTATGGTAACCCTATCCAAGGGTCTGGGAGTTTAATCCATCGTATTTTTAGAAGTTAATTTAATAGAGTAGAACCCTAAAAGAAATTTCCTTTCTTTTAATATTGGAAGAATATTTGTCTATTTTATACTAATTTTTAAGAGTTTTAGATTTTTTTTTTTTAAGAAAGCCTTTTTGGAAAGAACATTTTACATACCTTTTTCAGGCTAACTATACTTCTTTTTTCTTTTTTTCTTTTTAATTGAAGTAGAGCTGACATATTAGTTTCAGGCATACAACATAAGTGATTCCACAACTATATACATTATGAAATGCTCACCACAATAACTGTACTTCTTTTCAATAGAAACTAATCCAAAAGAAGTAAATGCAAACAAATAATTAAAAAGTAGATACCTTCACTATTTGAAAAGTAACTTTTCTCTTGTATGGTTTATCAGTGAACTCAGAATGCGCTTAAATTGGCAATTAAAATGATCTATAAGTGTCTTGCGTCAATGGTGAAATATCCTTGGATAAAATACGATGAGAATGTGTGATATTAAAAGCTGTGCTTCGCACTTAGATACCCCGCAGCATCCCTGAAATGGTGGGTAATGAGGACATTGTTTCCTTAGATTAACTCTTAGAGCTCCAGGGGCATCTGTGAAGCCCAGTCGGTTAAGCGTCTGCCTTCAGCTCAGGTCATGATCCCAGGGTCTTGGGATTGAGCCCCATGTTGGGCTCCCTACTCAGCGGGGAGTCTGTTTCTCTCTCTCTCTCCCTCTGCCCCTCCCCCTACTCCTGCTCTCTCTCAACTAATAAAAATCTTAAAAAAAAAAAAAAAAAAGCAGCTTCATAATGCTGGGGTTTTGTAGAGGGGTAGATATTTTCTTTTGTTTGGTTGGTTTTTTGGCTGGTGAGGGTGATGGTGGTTGTTTATGAGTATTGCTATCTATTAATACAAATACCTTTAAAATGCAATGAAGTCAGGAAAGATAAAAGGCCAACTTGCAACTATAAACTCTCCCTGTGGTCACAGTCTTCAAAAACTGTACGAAAAGATGTTCTTACCAAAACAAAAAAACCCTTCACTCATTATTTCTATCCTTTTCAAAGTTCTCAAAAGTTGCATGAAAAGTTACACAGAAAAAAGAAAGGATTTTGACAACATTTTATTGAATGCATAAAATAATTTATGAATATATAGGGCAATGCAAAAGAACTCGCTCCAAAATTAGAACTCCTCAAACTAAGTTAACTCAGCCAACAAATTTATTTGTTTATAATCTGGCTGCCTGGTCATATAGATGTTTTCAAATACAAAGATGTAAATACGATACGATGGTTTTTCTTGGTTATGAAATTAATAAGTACCCATTATTTAACAATGAAAAATATAGAACAGAAAACAATACTTTTACAGTTTATTTTGGTTCTTATTTCCAAATAATATGTTTATCATTTGGAGATTTCCTTATTAACTTCCTGTGACTGCGGAAGAGAAGTTAGCTGGAGTTGGTGCATAAAATATGTCAGATGTCAAAAAGGACATAAAGCATAGATACATCTGAAGCAAACATCTCTGGACGGGCTACTCAGAGCAAATAGGGCAGCGCCAGCCCCCAGCAGCTCCCTACAGGCCTTTCTGAGTCAAATTCCCTCCCTTTCCTTAAATGTAACTCCTGACTCTTGTGATATTCATTTCCTTGCTTTTCTTTATACTTTTTGCCATCCAAGAATGCATCACTCAACATTACAGTTTCGCCTGTTTTTGAATTTCATGTAAATGGACTCATGCAGTATATATTCTTCTGTATCAGTTTTTTCTAGCTCAATATTATCTTTATAAGATTCACTCATATTACAGCATTCGGTTGTAACTCATACCCATAGCTCTGCAGTATTCCACTGTATAACTGAACCTCAATTTTATTAGTCCATTCTCCTGTAGATGGACATTTCGGTTGTTGCTGTGTTTAGATTTATAAATAAAGCATAGGTTATAAGCTTTCTTATACATGTCTCCCATTACACATGGGCACATATTTCCTTTGGATATGCACCTCAGAGAGAAATTGCTAGGTCACAAGGTATAGTATCTTTAATTTTAGTAAATAAAGTCAACTGATTTCCAAATTGGTTGAACTAGCATCAGCTGTTGGATGAGAGTTCCAGGTGCTCAATATCCCTGGAAATCCTTGCTATTTTGTCTAAATTTTTTAACTTCAGCCGTTCTGATGGATGTGTAGCAGTGTTTTAATTTGCATTTCTCTGAGGACCAATGAGGTTGAACACCTTCTGTCATATTTATTGACCAATTACCATATATCCTGTTTTAAAGTGGCTGTTGAGTCTATTTGCCCATTTTTCTATTGAACTGCATTTTCTTATTGAGTCATAGGAGATCTTCACATATTCTGGATATAGACACTTGGTTAATTATTTGTGCTCCAAATAGCTCCGTATCTGCGACCTGTCTTCTTACTACTGTAATTATTTTTAATATTCTTAATTTTACTGTGGTCAATTTCATCAATCCTTACCTTGAAGACTGGTGCATCTTCATGTTCAATCTGTTTAAAAATCATTCCTTCCTACTGAGATCATGAATTTATTCTCCTAGATTATCTTCTAAAGCCTTATTGTTTTGCCTTTCATAGTTAAAGCGTCCACGATTTACCTAGAATTGATATTTTTGTTGATGATGTGAGTGGCTTGAGTTGTTCGGTTTTTCCAGGGAGCACGTTCTCTAACCCAATGCTCTGCTGTGTCACTTTTGTCATCCTTGTGTCATTCTTCATCAATTTTCAACAGATTCTCTTGACACCTCACTTTGTAAAATGAGGGTGTTTGTACCCTTACCCCTGCCTCCTCCTTTCCTGCCCACCTTTCATCTTCCAACATCTGTCACCTAGAGCTCTACTAGAACGTCATCAAAGCGAGAGTGTTCATGTCTGTTCTTAATCATGATTCAGTCTTTCATGCTTTGTGCACAGGTTTATATTAAAAGCTGATAACCAATAAACAAATTTTACATTATTATGACTATTCATCACATTATTCGTCACAGAGTCAGAAAATGCTAATAATTACATTTCTTGCCTACATTTCTGATGTCACAGTCCTTGTGCCACCCAGAGGAAAATGCACTAGCACCAAGGTGAAATACAGTCTCCTCTCTCACATCTTACCAATCACTGAAAAATAATTAGGTGTTAAACTGTTTTGTATTTGGAACACGACATCCTGGTAGAGTGTTTCAATCTACTGAGAATTTCCGGTTATTCTCTTTTACCTTGTTAAGATTCACAGGCTTTCCCACCGTGCAACTCTTTGCAACTTCTTATTAACAGCAGCTATTATCTGAAATAAATTTCATTCTTTTCCTTGAAAATATTTTTTTTTTTTAAAAGATTTATTTATTTGAGAGAGCGAGAATGAGAGAGAGAGTACATGACAGGGGGAGGGTTAGAGGGAGGAGCAGGCTCCTTGCTGAGCAGGGAGCCCGATGCGGGACTCGATCCAGGGACTCCAGGATCATGACCTGAGCCGAAGGCAGTCGCTTAACCAACTGAGCCACCCAGGCGCCCTGAAAATATTTTTCTATAGGCCCGCCTATCTCTGTTGTAAATTACACCGATTTCCTCCCTCAGCCTACTACACAATTGTCATCCTTGGATGCTGTTGCATTATTCCCCTAACCAAGTTCTGTTTGTGTATCCCTAAGAAGAGGCAGAACAGCTGCAAGGTTAGAGGGAACACAGCCCACCTAAGGCCACCCTCACTTGTGACATCAACTGCAGGTTTAAGGGGTTCTACAAACCAGGTCCAGGTTTGATAATTCACTAGAAGAACCCACAGAACTCAACTGAAAGCTATTATACTCACGGTTAAGAGTTATTGCAGAGAAAGAATAGAGATCACAGTCAGCCGAGGGAAGAAGTATATAGAGCAGAGTCTGCCTCTTCCCATAGAGTCAGGACACATTACTTTGCCAACATTGACTTGTGATAATAAGCAGAGAATTTTGCCAATCGGGAAAGCCCAGCAGAGCCTTGGTATTCAGAATTTTTATGGAGGCTCCATTACATAGGCTTGACTGATCGTCCTATGCCTAATTTTAGTCTCGAGTCCAGTGACCCAAGGCCCCTCAGGCAAAGACACTCCTAAGAGGTATGATACTGCAGGAGCTTACAGCTCACCTCCCAGAACCTAAAGGCCAAGGCCAGATCTCTTGTGGGATGCGGTTAAATTCTTTACTACACAATCCCACATCTTCCTTTTTCTCGGTTTTCACCCTTTTTTAACTGGAGTACATCCTCAAGTAAAGGTGCATGAGTGTAAATTCCCACTTTAAATCTTAGTAATCTGACGTTTCACGAAACCTATGAATGTGGGCCTTTTTTCATTTACCTGACTTGGTTCTAATGGACACTTTGAATTTGAAAATCTCCCTTTAGCTCTGGAGATGTTATTTCTTTAAGAACGTCTTTCCCTCTAAATTAGCTCTGGAGATGTTATTTCTTTAAGAATGTCTTTCCCTCTACCATGACTGCTTTGTCTTTCTAGAACACCTACTCCTTGGCTGTTGGACATGTTGGACTAATGCTACAGTTCTGAGTCCAAAGCTTCTCAAGGCAACTTGGTGACGTCTATCCTTGCAACTCCCTTCTCTGATATTCTAGAGCGCTGTTTCCTCCTCTTTGCTCCACTTATAAACCTCTTTAAGCATCTGTTTTCCCTCTTCTCATCTGCTCATGACTACCTACAATTCTCTCCATTTGTGGCCTCTGCATATTTTTTATTCTTCTAATATTATTTTAAATTAGTCCTGTGAAGGAGAAAGAAATAAGTGTGCTTGCCTTGATATCTCGAACTTGAAGCCACCCTTATGAATTTGAAAGGTATTTTAAAGACAGATGGCTTTTATTATCACTGTATGTTCCCCAGTGGCACGAGACCCAGCAGTAAATGCATTTCCTGAGCCTCGATTACATAATTTGGGGTAAGAGCATCTTAGGAGAATTACAGACATAGAGCCTTCTACACACTCCTTCCTTTGCCAAATGACATACACAAGGTATCAAGTCATGACATATCGAGAAGAAAATTACTTCAGTGACTTTATTTTTATTTATTTTTTTTTAAAGATTTTTTATTTATTTATTTGAGAGAGAGAATGAGAGAGAGCAAGCACATGAGAGGGGGGAGGGTCAGAGGGAGAAGCAGACCCCCCGCCGAGCAGGGAGCCCGATGCAGGACTCGATCCCGGGACTCCAGGATCATGACCTGAGCCGAAGGCAGTCGCTTAACCAACTGAGCCACCCAGGCGCCCCAGTGACTTTATTTTTAAAATATATTTTCAAAGTTGTTCTTTTCTGAGGAGAAACAATAGAAATAAAGTATAAACTCTTGCCAGGTTCCAGATGGCAGCTGTGGTATAGAAGAGAGAACACTGCCTTTGGCATCAGGAGACCCAGGTTTGATGCCTGGCTCTGCTTTTGTTGTCCCCATAACTTGATTGAGTTACTAAACTTGTCTGAGTCATAAGTGTCTCATCTATAAGCAGAAAGAACACACGTGTCTCACCACTGTCATGAGACTGAAAAGAAATAACAGTCATGAAAGAACATTCTAGATTGCAAAGTAAATAGAAAATAAAATACATTCTCCAAATGATGACATTCTCCAGGGGAGGTTTGTGAATTCTTCGGCCGGGGAGGGGGGGGGAGGAGTTACATCTTGTGATCATCTTTCTCCAGACAAGGATAAGGAAAAAAAAAAAAAAAACAGCATCACACAAAATCACCTGAATTTCCCAAGGCTTCCACCAGATAGATAAACATAATCATAGAACCTCAAAAAAGGTGTATAAGACGAATTCCTAATTCTGAGTTTATTCACTTATCCTCGCCCTCAGCGACTATACATTCAACGCCGATGATATTCAAAGCACTTTAAAGAATTAAAAAACATCAGTTAGACCTGGTCCTTTCACTCGGAAAGCTCCTGTTTGGAGATCATACGGGTACCCGTATACCCACAATACGTTCTTGGGTATAACCGGGGACACTAGCCTGATGCCAACTAATGAGAAACAGTACGCAGTTGAGTCTTTAAGAATGAGTAGGGTTTCAGTTGCCTAAGATAAGTGGAAGGGCATTCCTAGAAAAGGCAACTGCCTTCACGGAGGTTACAGATAGACAAAGTAAGGCTTTGTTCCAGGAATTGTGAAAAGGCTGGGTTGCCTGAAAAGAGGTTCTACATGGCAGACGTGGGGAAAGGCCACAAGAGAGAGGGCCTCTTACAACAGACTGATTGATGCATGTGGGCTTTATTCCATAGGCAAGAGGTAGTCTTTGAAGGTTTTCATTACTGAGAGGAGTACATAATAAAATAGGTAAAATAATAAAAGTTGATCCCCACCACCATTCTGTGGCAGAAGTGTTAGTACTATTTGTCAATAGAATAAGCTCTAGACCAGACCTAGCGTGCAGTCCAGTGAGCTGGAAATCTATTTCTATTGTAGGAAGACTGGTATGTTGAAGGCGTGCACAAAATACACTAAAGAGAGGGGCACCTGGGTGGCTCAGTCGGTTAAGCGTCTGACTTGATTTCGGCTCAGGTCATGATCTCAGGGTTGTGAGATCGAGCCCCACGTCAGGGTCTGCGCTCAGTGGGGGAGTCTGCTTGAGATTCTCTCTCTCTCCCTCTCTCTCTGCCCCTCCTCCCACTCTCAAATAAATGAATAAAAATAAAATCTTAAAAAATATATACACTACAGGGACGCTTGGGTGGCTCATAAGAGTCTGCCTTCGGCTCAGGTCATGATCCCAGGGTCCTGGGATTGAGCCCCGCATCGGGCTCCCTGCTCCGTGGGGAGCCTGCTTCTCTCTCTCCCTTTGCCCCTCCCCCTGTTCGTGCTCTCTCTCTCTCTCTCATAAATAAATAAAATCTTTAAAAAAAAAATACACCAAAGAGAGAGTCTGAAGGCAGTAGAGCATCTCCTAGAGAAAACAGATCTGCTGAGACAGAGCTGAAGTTCAAGAGCCAGTGTTTAGCAAAGTAATTAAAAACAAGTGAAGAGCCTTCTCTTCTAGCAAGGTTGACTCTGCCATGAAGGCAGCAGCAACAGGATTATGGGGATGATCTCATATTTCTTCAAAGTCCCCCCGGAGGACTGAGCCCACAGTGCTAGGCACACGGTGTTGCCAAATAGGCGGCCGATGCATTCATTCCCCTTTAGCCAGTTATTGACATTACTTGCCAAAGACAGTGAGAATCTTCATCCCTACAGCGTTCGGAACTGTACTAAATACTCCCCATTGCCTAGCACAAACCCAAGATCACATCACTCCAACAGAACGAAATTAGATGCCTCTCTCAACACAACAAAGATATGTTTGTTTAAATGATAACTGTAGGATCCCCCCAAGGACATGTAAGCCATGTGAAAAGTCTGAGCACAGAGCTCACAGCTGTCCATTTCAGCAGTCAACAGTGGACAACTGGTAAGAATCCAAACAATTTTTTATTGTTTAAGTCTTAGGTGCTGTTGTTTTTCTAACAGTTTCCCTGTGAACGATGCAAATTTGATCTCCCAAAATAAGGACTCTTCAGGAAAGACCTTGCCTGTGTTAACAAAGACTTGTGTTTGACTTAACTTCTCTAACACTGAAATATAAAGTGATGAAGAGAAAAAATTTCCAAACATCGTACTACCTTTCAAGATTATTTTCTAAAATAGTTAAAACATGAATCTCTGCATTTCTTTTAGGGCTCTCTCCAGGTTCTGTCTTGAGGTAAGTTGAGCCTCCATAAGACTCCAGCTGACTCACTCACCAAGATCATATACCCTTCTTCCAAGTTCCTAAGGAATACAGATAGAAGTGTAGAGGCAGAGAATGAACATCCCTCACCCTAATTCCCTCAAATGGTGGTTTTCTTTTTTGTTGTTGTTGTTTTCTGGTGTTTGTTTGTTTGCTATTTTTTTACTTAGGCGATCCTATCTTTACAAGAACTCTTTCGTGGAAGCCCACTATCTAAAACTGCTAACCACGGGGTCATAATTGAAGGAGACAGGAGAAGAGGCTGGGGAGACACAGAGGCCTCATCATTTGCCCTCCCTCATGCTCTCAGTCTTTTGCTGGACACAGAATAAAACTATTGACCTTGAAGATTTCTGAAGTAACTTAGAATGTGATTCATGATCTTCAGGATATCAAAGCATAAAAAACACTGAGTTAGACCAGGCTCCTGGGTGTGAATAATAGAGCAGCCTATTTGACTGCCTCACTCAATCATCAGTCCACAATTATTCACTGCGTATCTCGGAGATGCCAGATGCCGTTGGAAGTGCTGGGGTATAGCAGTAAACAAAAGAGATGAATTTTCTGCTTTCATGGAGCTTCCATGATAACAAGGGAAGACACTTAATAAAGACATAAAGAAACAAAACTATGTATAATTTTGATATGATAAGAAAATGTATATGAAGAAAAGTAAGATAGGATAAGGAAATAGTAAAAGGGTATAGATGTGTGTGTGTGTGTGTGTGTGTGTGTGTGTGTGTGTGTGTGTGTGCGTGCATGCTCTCTTAGCTGCTGGGTCACAGAAGGCCTCCCTCGTGAGGGTGACTTTTAATCAGGGAGTAAATAAAGTGAGATGTCTGGGACAAGAGCTGTTCAGACGGAAGAAACAGTAGGTGGAAAGGCACTGAGGCAAGGGAGTGCTCAGCGTGTTTGAGGAAGAGCAAGGAAGCCAGAGTAGCTGGAAAGGTAATGAGAGTGAGAGCAGGAGAGGACGAGGTCAGGAGATGCCAGCTCCTCTGGGGTCGAGGCCAGCTCACCCTTCAAGTTGCCCCGCGGGGGCCGGCTGCCAGTTGGGGATGAGATAGAGGTTCAATAAATATATGTGGGAGAGGATCAGAATGTCCACTGTTTTAGTAAAGAGAACACATTAAAGGGTCTATCTGATTTCTTTGTTCTTCCATCAGAAAGTCTGAGGTGGCAAATTTTGTGATGTTTTTGTTTGCTAAGAGTTCAGAACATCCTGCCTTTTATGCAGAGCATCGTTTCCCTCCCTAGTGATCCCCGCCTCGGGGACAAAGTGTCCCCAGTGTTTTCAGGGCCACATCTCTCACTATATCCCCCAAAGTCTGTTTCTGATGTTCTCGTTACTCAGATTACATAGTTTGGCATGTTCTAAGGAAAGTGGTGACTGGCGAAGGAGAAATGTTGTTAATAGATTAGATTCCTTGATGCATAAAAACCGCTTTTTGTATTAAATCAGAAAAGAAACAAATTGTTGCAAAATTGAAGGCCTCCTACTTACCCCTGAGCTTGTGTCAAGCACAGTTTTGGTCAACGATGTCACTCACTCAGCTACTTGGTGCTGTGTTAAGCACAATTCCAGAGCTAAACTGGTGTTGAGAGGTGAAAATTGGCCGCCTCTTTTATTTGTATTTCTGGGAGCAGGCCATTTTTAGCATAATATCTTAGGTGAAGCAATTTTCAAATGAGGTCATTTTTATGGCAGGCTTTATAAAATCTTACCAAACAGGCCCACGTCTTGTGTTTCTTTTTGTAAGGATGGCCAGAGTTCCATCGTTCCCTCCCCTGGCACCCACCATCTGCCAAGAAACATGACTGATTCCTGGTTTTCTGATCCCCTTTGCAATTTGTGACTGAGTTAACAACAAAAAAAAGTCATTCTGTTTGCAACTCTAAATATATCAAGATTGTCAGACTGTTCAAGGGGGAAAAAAATGCAATCTTTGCTCTGAAAATTTTTTCTTAAAGGGACATTTCAGCTTTGTTATAATGAGGTTGATTCCAGGTCACACACACAAACATACAAAAGCCCTAAATCTTTGCAACATAGATAATGCAGTAGCTAAGACTGTTGACTGCAGTTGAAACAAGGAAGAATAAGATATTTTGTAGGCCTACGGGGCGCCTGGGTGGCTCAGTCATTAAGTGTCTGCCTTCGGCTCAGGTCATGATCCCGAGGTCCTGGGATCGAGCCCCACATCGGGCTCCCTGCTCCGCGGGAAGCCTGCTTCTCCCTCTCCCACTCCCCCTGCTTGTGTTCCCTCTCTCGCTGTGTCTCTCTCTGTCAAATAAATAAATAAAATCTTAAAAAAATACAAAAGATATTTTGTAGGCTTATTATGGGTAGAGACAGAATATTGCATTTATATCGCCTGATATTAAAAGCCAAAAAGAAGAGGGAGTTCTGCTGGGGTCTTTTTTGCTGTTGGGGAGTTTGTGTAGTTTGGTCCCTCTTCAGCATCCTTTATGCTCTGATATCTTAGAATGCAACCCAGGTGGTAGGCCTCTTCCCTTTTTTCATCCTTTCGTATGACACAGGAGGGACCCTATGGAGAGAGAAAGTCAGCAGCTTTGACTTTACCATTTATACAGCTGGGTTTATAAAAAGATGTTCACTGCCAGTAGTTCACAGTGACGGTCCTGTAAAACTCCTTGATGACCATGAGACTCGGCTATTGCCCACCTGCTCCAGATATATTCTCCCCAGCTTTTCCTCAAAACAAACACTACTCAGACTAGGGTGACTAAACCATCTAGGTTTGCCCAGGACTGAGGGGTTGACTGGGACATAGAACTTTTCGTGCTAAAACTGGGAAAGTCTCAGGCAAAGCAGAAGATTGGATCACCCTAACTTGGATCCCCAGGGAGTATGGAGCAGCTCTTGATTGGGAGCTGTGGTCACTGGGCCTCCAGGGAAGCTGCACCATTGCCTTTTACCCCCAGGGGTAAGGCATCCCTGTCTGGGCCTCGGAGGTGACCACGTGGACATCCTCTCATTTGTCTGGTACCAGGATAACCTCTGATAACGTCCAACATTGGCAAAACGGGCATAATAATTGTGCCTACTTCTTAATTCTCCTATGAGAACCAATTAGGTTAATATTAATGTGTGTAAGGTGCCTACAACAAAACCTGGTACTTAATCAGTGCCTAACAAATGCTACCTATTATCATTATGATCGTTAGCTAATGGAGGAGGGAAAATGATGCAGAACTTCAAATCATAGTTGCTCTCTTAGTGAATCTTGAACACCTTACATATATCTTTCCCAAAGTTAGAAAGAAAGAAAGAGGAAGGGAGGGAGGGAGGGAGGGAAGGAGAAAAAGAGAAAGAAAGGACACATGGTCATCAGTTAATCAATAAGATTTATCTACTTTCTTAAAAATTAATTCTACCCACAAGGACTGACATTTGAGCATAGTCATATATATATATAGTTCATATAAAAAACGTTTTCAAGGGGGCACCTGGGTGGCTCAGTCGTTAAGCGTCTGCCTTCAGCTCAGGTCATGATCCCAGGGTCCTGGGATGGAGCCCCACATCGGGCTCCCTGCTCCGCGGGAAGCCTGCTTCTCCCTCTCCCACTCCCCGCTGCTTGTGTTCTCTCTCTTGCTGTGTCTCTCTCTGTCAAATAAATAAATAAAATCTTTAAAAAAAAGTTTTCAAAATGCAAATAATTAGTATTAATACACTGCATTTTCAGAATAAGTTACTGCTCTTGTCGGCATTATTTATCATAGTTAAGAAATGCAAACAACCTGAATATCCACCAGTAGGATAATGATTAACATACTTGTGTTACACACAGCAATTTGTTAAATGAATTTGTTAAAATGAATAAGGTAGATTCTTATGCACTGACATGAAAAGATCCCCAAGGCATACTGTTGCCGAGCTATATATATATATACATGTCGCATAATTCCGCATATGTAAACAAATCACAGATACGTCTCTATATGTGTATAAGTACATGAATGCATAAAAACAGGTTTTTAGGGGTAGACGCATACGTACCTAAGGATTATCTCTGGAAAGCGGAGAATGGTTTGGGAGGCTTAAATAGGAGACTCACTTTTAGATTAAAATCATATGTTGCTTAAACTTTATACAAAAAGAATATATCCATATATGATTAATACTTACAAATTTTTTAAATAGCATAATAAAACAGCTGTAGGAAAGAACTCCACCCCAAAATTCTTTTGTTATTGTTTTGTCCCTCCTCCTTCTCCCTCATCCCCAACATCCTTCCAAAACAAATTTGCTGTACGCAGCACAATATCCAGGTTACTGTAGATGAGGTGTATGGCATATAATTCACTAACTGATAATGAGAGTTGACTGTAATAAAGAGTCAACAGGGCTGCACCCGAGTACAAATGAAAGAAATAGTCACACTGTTGAACATGATTTGTCAATAAGTTCTTTAAAAATAAAAGTTGTTAGCTGTTTTTAACCACTTGGTCTTTAACCATGTCATCTTAATAATCAGGGACTATGTTTAAATAGAACACTGAAGTTACATTTTTTTTGAGGTCTTTGCAAACTAGATAATGGTAATAATCTGGATTAAATCCTGTATCACGATTCTAGGGAGGTTGGAATGGGCTACCTTGTGAGCACAGATATAGAGACTTTTCTATTATTGGTATGAGCACAGAACCTGAATGCTGAAAATGCTGTCTAGAATATGCTGGGTGGAGAGCTCAAGAAGACCCTCTAGGTTTCATTCCAAGTAACTATGACTAGTTTAGGAAAGGCACTTGCTGCACTGGAAAGAACTCAAGTTTTAGAATCAGACTGAGCAGACTTGATTTCACTCTTCAATATAACATGTGATTTTAGATATATATATTACTTACTTCCTTGTTCCCCACTCTGTCTCTGTCCAAGAACATAATCATCACTACCTCAAAGGATTATCACAAGGATTAAATATAAGTTATAGAAAAACACAAATTAAGTACAAAATAAATATTAAATATGATTTGCCTGCAACTTATATAGTTCCTTTAATCCTTATGCAGTTACATTGCTGTATTGGTTTTCATTTTTTTAAATTAATTTATTTTGAATTTCTGGCTTTTTACTCACTTTAAAAATTCTACTTTAATTGTAAGGCCAAGTGATTATAAAAGAATAGAACTTTTTAAAACATTAAATGAACAGAAATCTATTCATTCAAATATGCACTCAGAGAAATCATGGGGTCTTATCATTGCCAGGGGCTGTAGAAGTCATCTGGTTGAATCTAACCCCTACTGTAGGAATTCATTTCATCTTCTCCTTCTGAAGGCTGCTAAAAATGAAGCATGCTTTTTAACCTCTTAGCTAGAAAAGAATGAGGGAAGAGAAGTCTTTTTATTTTTTTAAGATTGATTTATTTATCTGGCGGGGAAGGGCAGAGGGAGAGGGAGAGAGAATCTCAAGCAGACTCCATGCTGAGCAAAGAGCCTGATCCAGGACCCTGAGATCATGACCTGAGCCAAAACAAGAGTTGGGCGCCTACCCGACTGTGCCACCCAGGGGCCCCCAGAGACGTCTTTTTGAAAGGAAGGAACTGGACGAGAGGAGAAGCCACAAGTGCCCCTCGAGTATCAGCACCTCTTCCCACCAGAACCATTGCAGCAGGTGATCTTCAGTTCTCTGCAGGCAGCTGCTGACAAAGCAATCTATTCTTCGATCTTCAGAAAGCTGAAGGAGACTGATCTAGAGCATCCTTCTACATCCAATGAAATGTACAAGAGAGCATTGGATTTTAGGGGAATTGTTTCCCCAAGAGCTCAACCTCCTTCAAAGACAACAATAATGATGGGTGCTGAATTTCTTCTGAAGTTCCTTTGTGTCATTGCTAACCAACTCGTGGTCCACAGTTGCAGTCTAGAATTTACTCTAAGACTAAACTCTTCTCATATCTCTGAAACCTTCTGGGATGTCCATTGAACTCTATTCCTATTCTTTTGTCCCCTGGGCTCCCTCTTCAATTGCCTTCTTGAGGTCTTCAAAGACATCACCTTCTGCTATATAATTAGGAAGCTCAAAGCAGCATTTTATCCAGCATCAAAAGGTTCAGGAAATCCTCAGACAATTTGGGTGTAGCCTTAGACACATTTCAGTGATAGTGTGCTATTAAGAATTAACAATTTCAGATTCTTTTCCAATTTTATATTATTCAATCAGTTAATGGACAAAAGTAATGTTTTTTTATTTCTCTATCCTGCTTCAATTTGTTTCATCACTTTTATTTATTTATTATTTATTTATTTTTTAAGATTTTATTTATTTATTTGACAGAGAGAGACACAGCGAGAGAGGGAACACAAGCAGGGGGAGTGGGAGAGGGAGAAGCAGGCTTCCCATTGAGCAGGGAACCCGATACCGGGCTCGATCCCAGGACCCTGGGATCATGACCTGAGCCGAAGGCAGATGCTTAACGACTGAGCCACCCAGGCGCCCCTGTTTCATCACTTTTAATTTTACCATAAAACAAAAAATTTTTCTCTACATATTTGTACGTTTCACATTTAAAGCTGGTCACTATGTTGTAAATTACAATACAGAAAGGACTTAAATCAGACATATACCAATAACCAAAGCACCTGCTCTGGGATTCCAAGGCTTTAACTTTATCTTGGACACTTTGGAGACAAGATCCACAAGGAATAAATATACACCCATCCCTATGCCTAGGTCCTCCCATTTATTCACGATTCAACAATAGTAGTGGCTAATTATGAATTTCTCTTCCAATGACATAGCATACCTTTAGTTTGGAAAAAGAAATGTCCTGGGTTAAATTGAGAAGTGTTGGGCGCCTGGGTGGCTCAGTTGGTTAAGCGACTGCCTTCGGCTCAGGTCATGATCCTGGAGTCCCTGGATCGAGTCCCACATCGGGCTCCCTGCTCGGCAGGGAGTCTGCTTCTCCCTCTGACCCTCCCCCCTCTCATGTACTCGCTCTCTCTCATTCTCTCTCTCTCAAATAAATAAATAAAATCTTTAAAAAAAAAAATAAAATAAATTGAGAAGTGTTTATATATAAAATTTTAAAACAGATATAAATATCTTTGTAAATAAAAAATTCATAAATCAAGCATTTGTAAGCCAAGGAATGAGTACAGATATCATTTAAATCTGTGGAAGTGAGTGAAACCACTCTGAGACTATGTTCAATAGAGAAACAAAGAGTGCTCAAGAAGTAGACTTAAGGAATGCTACATTTAGAAGTTGGTCAGAGAAGACGGAACCAAACGGATTTGGAAGGAGTTGCCTGTTAGGTAGGAAGACACTATCTAATCAGAGTTTCTATTAAGGTCATAATTCTGAGATGAGTGATGTACAAGATGTAAAAGGGTGGTTCACATTATAAGGGGAAATATAATTATGACATAAATTAAAAGGGGAAATGCTCCTAGAGAGGCCACAGAACACTGAACCAGAAGACAGAGGCTAGGATTAAATTTCCCAGCTCTGACTGTTACTAGGTACATGACATTGGACAGGACACATGACTTTGCCCTGAGCCTCAGTGAACTCCTTTGCAAAAGGAAAGATGGGAATACCTAGATCAATGGACTGTTGTGAGAATTTATCGAATTAATGCACTCGAACATACATTGTAAATGGAAAAACATAACACAAACATAAGATACTTGCCTTGGCTCTCTGCCTAGAACTTGCATTCCTCCAGGACAAGGGCCCACCCTACCCACTTCTCTGGTCCGTCTTCTGCCTGAATCCTGACCTCCCCAATGGTATCCACCTGCTTTCTGTGATATTCTTCTGTTGCGTGATATCTAGGACCTTAGTGCCAACTGCCCATTGCCAGAGCTTTATACGTCCCAGTTGCTGGGCTCTCGCCAAATTACCCTCCTGGTTCCTGACTTTCCGGCCCATCTACCACCCATGAGCTCAAGTTATGATCTGCTTCACAGTGTTGTTTCAAAGTCAATCCCAGAGCTGATTACTGAGATTCATAGTTAACATCCATCCCTAGTTTGTTCACTCACAAAGATTTCTTGAAATCTTGAGACCAAAGTACCTTGTGTGTATCTTAAAAGGTGATATCTACAGCAAAATACATATATGTATTAATTCATCAATTTACTTCACCTTCAGTTCTTGATTTATACAAATAAAGGCTTTTGTTTATTTAAATAGTCTTAAAAATTGTTTACAGCTATGCTGACAGTATCTGGATTGTGTTTGAAAGTCTTTTCTCATCAGGTAAGATATCCATGACTATTTATTTGAAGATTCTTTGATCAAGTTGTTTTCATTAAAAATGAGTATGGTTTTAAAATTACCAAAAGTTCTTTACAATAATTAAATTGCTACTTGCTTTATCCATTCCTTAAGGGAAAAAATTAGCCAACCATTTGTTGAGCTGGGTTGAAAACCCATCTATTATTGGATTCACTGATATTTTAATTATGATTTAATTATCAATGATTAAAGAGGAAAAAATCATAATTAAATAATCTGTGTCATACTCCAAATTTTTTAATTAGTTGATTTGCTCTAAATACAATATTGTAATCCTTTCAGCCAATCATTTTGAAAATAATAAAAATAAAATTGAGTCTCTTTACTTTAATCTTTGAGATTTTGGAAGGGCCTGAGGAAAGAAAGGGAGCAAGGTCACCATGTGAACATCAAATGATACGCACCAATTTTTAAAGCCCTAGCAAAGACTTTGTGCTTCACCAAGCTCTACTCCAGCACGGAGAGAAAATGAAGTTACCCATGACAGGGTATTACAATAATGCCATAGAAGCAATTCCTGTCTCCATAATGGGAAGTCATATGTCAAGCTAAAATATCCAAGTCTTTTATATTTTAGGACTAATAACTTTTATTGCTGTTTTTAAGGGATGTCATTTTCTACTTTTTAAGAAATTTAATTACATTTGCTCTTCTCCAATCATCATCAATCCCCTCTTTTGGTCCATGCCTAGATTACAAAGAAAAATCTAAGCAAAACTGCAATGACTTTATCTGAATTCTTAAGCAGAATACAAAGTGTTCCAACTTTCTCATAGGACATACCAGTTTGCTATGGTTAACTACTTTAAGGAAATAAGCCTGGCTCCACTGGCGATGGGGGTGAGCTGTGACGAAATTCAGACCGGACGAGTTTTCAGTATCCATTGTCATTGGTTATATGCTCCCATCGTATTCTATATCTTTCTTTCCAAATATTTACCAGTTCATAATTATGTATTTATATGATAATATTGTTAATATCATTCTCCCCAACATGACAGTAAGGCCCATGAAAACAAGGGTAAGATCAATTTTTCCTACCAGTGTATATTTCAGCACCCAGTCAGTGGGTGCCTAAAATGTAGTTGTGCAAAACACTTTTACGGAAATAAATAAGTAAATAAATAATTTTCAAAGAGTCCTTAGGAATGGATCAGTATCAGTCACTTGGTATGTCCTATGTAATGAAATTCTACAAAAGGTATTTTTGAACAATTAGTTGATGACCCCACATTTTGATAGCTTGTTTTCCCCGAAAGCTTGGGTTAAATTGATATTTTCCCCGATAGCTTGTTTCCAGAGGCTGGTTTCAGCCTTCTCTGATGACCACAGAGTGACAGCCCTTTTGCGTACTTATATTAAGAGCATTCCTTTAAATATTTTGAGTTTTATAGTTTGTCTTTAGAAGTCCACCTGAAAATTTAGAAGAACAACAATTTCCTTAGAAGCATATCCCCTAATCTGTTACACCAATATTATGAGAAAAAACAGGTTTTTTCAACCCTTTCCCTTCACACGGTATGAGCATCTGAAAGGTCACCTGATAGTACAGTAAGGGTAAGTGGTTCTCAAACTTGAGTGTGCATCAGAATCACACGGAGGACTTAAAACACAGATCACTAGACAAACCCACAGAGTTTGTGATTCCACAGGTCTGGTGTAGGGGCCTGAGAATTTGTATTTCTCACAGCTGCCACAGTGTCACTGATGCTGCTGGTCTGTAGGGCATTCTTCGAGAGCAACTAGGGTGGTTGCTGGAAGGGAATCTTGCTAAAATTAGGTTCAATACCACCCACATTCTTGGTTGAAATAGTCTCATAGAGAAAATTACAAACGATTGGTGGAGAGGATGAATTAGCAGAAGGGGCTACGTAACATATATTATGCAATACATTATTAATTAACCAGCTTGCCTTATTACTCTTTGGTTCGTGGTTTATTGTTTTTCCTAAATATGCTTCTTCGGGAATTATCTTTTTTCATTTTTTAATAACTAAAATTCGGGAGGTAGGGGGGAGGAATCCCAAAGTTATTTTTGTTCTCAGTAAAAATCACCTCTCTTTGGCTTCCCTGTCCCTCAGCTCCTCAAGAAGTTCACTTATTCCTTTTAATCATTACCTGTAAAAATGGATATAATAGAACCTATCTCAGTGACTTGCTGTGAAGAT
This sequence comes from Phoca vitulina, assembly GCF_004348235.1. NCBI lineage: Eukaryota > Metazoa > Chordata > Mammalia > Carnivora > Phocidae > Phoca > Phoca vitulina. Next base: position 12,528,295 of record NW_022589740.1, on the reverse strand, counting down.
TAAATGAGACCCTAAATGGAGAAAACTCAGCACTGAAAACAGTCTGTAAATGGTAGCTGCTGTGTTTTTACTCATTCATTTACTCATTCAGGGAACTAAAGTCCAGTGGTCGGGGGAACCGTGACTGAAACTACTCCATGTCTATTGACCACAGCAATAGCCCTAAATCGTAAAGGGAATGTTCAGTTATGTTTCAGGTATTCTGCTTACTGTGGCACAAAAGTGTTTGATTTGGAAATTTTGGCACAGGGCGCCAGGATAGCATTCTCCCGAACTACACAAAACCACAAAGAAGAATCACCTGGAGAACTGCTTAAAAATACAGATTCCCGAGCTCCACCCCAGACCAACCAACAGCATCTCCAGGGGAGGGGCCTAGGAATCTTTTCAATCATCACCCCAGGTGATTTCTCTGATCAGGAAGTTTGGGAAACACTGAAGGGACCTCTCACTCCATTCCAACGGTGGCTCATGTAAGCCCTAAACATCATTTCTGTTTATTCGGTAGGCCACTGTTGACTACAACATTTCAGAAGCACTTTCTTAGTATTTTGTTCTTCTGAACTGAAGTCACCTGGAGAGGTCAGCTGTAAGCAGGGTATTTTTTGGCTGGTGGTGCTTTGGAAAGGTTCTCAGTGTTGTGAGTTCACTCGCCGCCGGTTGCTAACTGGTCAGGCCCTGTGCCTCACTTCTCAATTGCCTAATACCTCCCTTCTGTAGAACTTCCTCCTGCAACTCCTCCTCTTTCTGGTCTTTGCCTCAGGTCTAGCTTGTTTGTCCCTCAGCTCCATGTTTTGAGCAGAACATTTGGTGCTCTCCTAGTTCAGGACGCTTTGCTGGAATAGTCGATTTCCAGGGATTTTACAGGCTGGCCAAAACAGTTTGTTCCGAACAGCGACGCCGGGGCCGGGACTGGCAGCCAGTCGGCCCGGGCGTTTCCTGACTCTGCACAACCACCCGTGACCTTGGGCGAGCGAGCGAGCGAGCGCCGCCTGCCCCGCTGCTTCTCGGCGGCGTCCGGGCGATGCTCTGGCTGGACCTTAGAACCGAAAGGGGGTTCAGGGGCACGGGGCACGGGAGGCTTCTTAAGCAGGCGAGAAGAGTTATTTTCCTTTTCTCGAGGCGAATCCCTCTTACTAACTCCGGGGCGGGGGGTGGTAGAGGGCGGCGGTTAGGGGAGTAAGGAGGAAAGGGAAATGTCTGCCAAGGGCTCGAGACAAAGCGTGAGAACTCAGATGGCGAGAAGCGGGCTTGAGCGAGAAAATCGGAAGGAGGAAGGCTGAGGGCGGACAATCGGGTTAAAAATAGAAACGCATTCTCCACAGGACTCGCTCCTTCCAGCTCCACCCTGGGACCGACAACCGGGCCAGTGACTCGGCTCCGTGCGACGGCAGCGGGGCCGGGCCCGACCCCGCCTCCCGGACCCGGGAACTGGGCCCGGAGGCGGGGCGCCGGGCTCGCGACGTCACCGCGCTCCCCGTCGCCGCCGTCGGGGTTTTCGCTGACGCACAGACCCCGCCCCCCTCCCTCTTTCCCTCACTGCCCGAGTGCCGGGCGGAGAGAGAGCGTCAGTCGGACGGAGCGCGGACCAGTGTGCACCTGGGCTCGGGGCTCGCTTGCTCCCAGGAGCCACGCAACTTCCGCGGCCATAGCTGAGGCGACGGAGAGCACCACCGGCGGGCCCTCGCGGCGCCCAGGCCTCCCTGCGCGCGTCCTGGTCGCCCTCGGAGTCGGCCCAGGCCGCCGCCGGTGGAGGCGTGAGGTGACGACGGGCGAGTGCCGCGGGCAGCGTTAGCCGCCGCGGCCTCCGGTCCTCCCTCCGTCTCCTCCTCTGCCCCCCCCCCCGCTTCCCTCCTCCCACTTCCCGAGCGCCGGCGTGTCCCGGCCACGCTCGGTGCTACTGCAGGAACAAAGGAGGACCCCGCGGCGGCGGCAGCGCCACCTCCGCCTCCGACCCGCTCACGGCCCGCGGCGGCCGCTCTAGGGTGCCCGGCTCGTCCCTCCCGGAGGCCTGGGCCCGGCCCCACTGCGCCGGCGTCGCGCGCGAGCCCGGCTCCTGCACTCCTGCCCCCGCAGGGTGAGTGGTGCGGAGCTGGGGGAGGGCGCCCGGCGGCTGATGCCCGGCCGGGGGATGGGAGTGGGGGGGGGGGCACCGGGCCGCCTCGGGCCTCTGGCGGAGCCCGAGCGGGCCGCGGCTGGCGGCCTCCGGGGGAGGGGAGCCCCCTCGCCAGCTCAGGAAGCACAAAGACGGAGGCGTCATCCTGTCGTCGTGGCCCGAGGTCCGGCACCCCGCGCCCCCGGCTCGCCTGCACCCGCACGGTCCGGAGAACAATGCCCGGCGTGGGGGCTCCGGGCCTTCCTCGCGTCGGTCCCGGCCGCCTTCTGCGCGGCGCCCGGCGTGGGCAGCCGGACCCGGAGAGACAAAGGGGCCGTGGCGGCGGCCGCACCCCCGGCCCCCTGCTCGCCGCACCCCCCTCCCTCCCCAGTTCGCCGCCGCCTCCTCGGAGGAGCCGGTCAGGGTCGGGGGTCGGCGCGGGGCCGGCCTGGCCTGCGGAGCTGCTGTTCTGCATGACTCAGTGGTTTTTGGAGAAGGCCCTGCTGGGCTCTCCCGAGCAAGGCCTCGGCTTAGAGAGGGGCATGGTGGGGAGGCATGGGGGGGACCAGTGGGACCCGGACTTGTTCGGAAATCCGCTGGAACGTGGGGGGGGGGGGGCTCTTCTGTCGTCGCGTTTTAGTTTTGCCAGCGTCGCTGCGTTTTTCGCTCAAGATCCCTTTCATGAAGGAAATGGAGCACCTTCCCCTTTGTTTCATGCATGTAGGCTGGTGAACATGAAATTCTTGCTTGCTTTCCACGCACTCCGTGGAGCTGTTTTGAGGAAAGGCCCGTGTTACCTCTATTGAACGCCTCCTAAGAATCTGGTCTAAGGACATTAGGGTAAAGTAGTGTATATAGGTCACAGAGCCCCTGGTTTTAAACCTGGCATTCAGGTAATTTACAGACTTAAAAAAAAAAAGAAATTAAAACTAATTTTATTTTATTCCTTATCTTTTTAAAAGTAGGCTTTCTTTCAGAACTTAATGGGTGAAAATATTGCAATTTTTATCTTAACAAGTGTTTGGTTGTTTTTTTTTAATGTTTCCCCAAAAAAGAATTTATTGTAGTTCTCCCCTATTTTCTATCTCAGGCCCGGTATTAAGCCTGGAAAGGAGCCTTCAAAAATCAGAGTAGTCTCCTTTTGGCAAACAGAGAAGGGAGATCTGGAGAGTAAGGACTTGCCCAAGGTCACTGGCTTAGTTAGAAGTAAATTAGTGACTAGAACTCAGATCTCAAGTCCAGGTGAGTAGGCATTCTTAACATCTTCTAACGTGCGCACCTGAAAACTAAATAACAAGTGTAAAAGCCTTTTTTTTGTTTGTCTTTTTAATTCGTATTTGAGGCTAGAGAGTTTTTCTGTTACATGTCCAGGTTTTAGCTTTCTTTAAACTATGAGTTAGGGGCACCTGGGTGGCTCAGTCGGTTAAGTGTCTGCCTTCTGCTCGGGTAATAATCCTAGGGTCCTGGGATCGAGCCCCACATCCCACTCCCTACTCAGCGGGGAGCCTGCTTCTCCCTCTCCCTGCCGCTCTGCCTACTTGTGCTCTCTCTCTGTCAAATAAATAAAATCTTAAAAATTATGAGAAGAAGCCACAAACTGTAAAAATACACATTTCAGCTATACAAAATGTAAAAATAAACATTTCCTCTGTATCTGATAGAGCTGACCCAGGAATGCACAAGTTTCTAACAAAACTTTAAAGGTACTAAATAGTAATGATGATGTATTTTTCTAAAATGGTGCCAAGCAGGAGGGAAACAGCATCTACTGGCAAACTACCCCCTCCCTCAAATTGCTGCTGAGCAGAAGGATTTAAACATGAGGATTCTTTCTGCCTCGGTGCTCTCTCTGCTGTGCTTGGTTTTTATAAACAACCTGACCGTTTTGGCTTCATGAGTGATTAATGATGCATCTTAGTTGAATTTGAGATTGTTTGCTAGCCCTCTACATTAAAAAAAAAAAAATTGCAGTAGCCTTAATGGCATCTTTTTGTTTTGTTTCCTTATTATATTAGATATATGAACGCAGCATCCTTAGTTCTTGGGGTTGTGTAGGAGTTGGCAGGCTCTAAGATATAAATAGAAGCTGATTTCAGAGGCCCCTGTTGACTAGGCTTTATGTGAGAGCCTCCATCCAGCTCAGCCTGTCACATTGCAGCCTTGTGACAGGCTGAAGCGCCCGCCCATGTGATCTAAGCTTCTGAGAAATATTAAGGCAAGCTTTGCACATGTGATGGCGTTTAAAAGCTGGCTTTCTAGGGGGGAAAAATCTACAAGATGGGAAGCTATGTGGAAGACTAATGTCCTGGTGTCTCTTGTGTTTCAGTTGCAGGCTATTTATAGTGAGTGGAAAGTAGTTGTGTTTTCTGAAGAAGGAAAGGTGGGATACTTGGCAAGTCGAAGTGGGTAAAATCATTGATGAGATCCCCCCCTTTTTTTATATAAAGGAAAAGATTTTAAGAATTGGATGCACTAATGTTAACGTGGGTTGACTCTTAAATTTAGGCCAGTTTGCTATTACAAAGCCACTGTCAGATGACACTGGAAGTTAGTATAGAAACTGAGCTAGCACAATTCTTAAGCTGGCTTCAAGGAATGACCTTTTTGCATAGGGTAGATTCCCACACATTGCATGGGGGGCATGCAAATAAATACATAATTCATTATTTGAAGCATTTTTGCACATATTAAAAATTTTTTAAAACCCAGCTGAAAATGTTTATTAATAAACTTCATAAGTGATGTTGAAATATTTACACTACCCTGCTCCAAAATGAGTCAGCTAAATTCCACTTACTATTTAAAGAGACCGTGTCTGCTAAATTAGTACTGTTGTTTGAAGTAAGTTGTGGTTCTCCATCACCCTCCATATAAGCTTGACTGGCTTGAAATATTTCTTTTTGCTAACAAAAGGAAAGATTACTATCATTTAACTGTTGGGGAAATATTGGCAGGATTCTGGCCAGGTCAGTATTGATTAGTCTTCTAACCCCTTTTTATTAATCTTGGTAAAAAGTGTTAAATACTTGTTAAAACATTGTTTTTAGTAACTTACTAAAGAATGTATTCTGTGTGGTAGTTGGGAAAAGCCATATGAAATTCTAGGAGATGACAAGCTCTAGCTTGAAGTACTTTCCTGCACTTACTTGAAATGTTTATAGCTTAACAAATCATAAGTAATCTCCATTGTAAGCATTAAGCATATTTAAATGACAGTGACCACAAGTTCTAGTACACAATCTCCCTTTGATAAAATGCTCTCAAATACGCCTTTTGTACCTACATATTTTAAAGTGGTATGGAAACTTTCCACAGTTTAAATTTTGCATTATGTGTATTTTCACTTAGGAAAATTTACTAAGTTTAGCATAGCGTTAACCATGTTTGTGCTAATTTTAAAAGGCTTCTGGAAAAGCAAGGTATGCTTGCTGTATGAAGTTTTTTCTGGTAACCTAGCATTGAATATTAATTACCAAAGATTGTGTGTTCACATTGCTTTACTTTGCCATATTGAAGTAGAGCTTTCAAAGGTTTCATTTCCTGATGTGAGGAAGACAAGCACTTGCGAAAATTTTTAATAGATGGAGCCTTTGGTTGGAGAAATCTATAGCTGATAATTTGTCCATTTGCAGGTTTCTGGGCACTGACTTTTTAAAGTATTCAGACCCAGATTTCACACCTCAAATGCATAACTTAAAAGGAATTTCATAAGCAGCTGACCCCTAAATTCTTAAAGAGCTTTGCTTGTTGGTGCTAAGGTAACAGGAAAGGCTGGATGATCTACCAGCTCTCTTTTCAGTGTTCTGTAAAGGTGGTGCAACGTTTTTTTAAAGTACAGTTGTTCTGCCCCATGGCAGAATTGCTGAATTACTGGTGAGGCCCAAGTATGTTACAGGGTATTTTAAGAATGCTTTAAGAGCAACATCCAATATATGACCAGTTTAAAGAACCACCAGTAGCTATCAAGAGTTGATACTTAATTGTGATCATTGTAGATTTTTTTCATTTGCAAGTTCCATTTTATATATTTTTAGCTAAAAACACCATTTGATATGGTCTGCCTGTAGTACAGGAAAGCAGAAAGTGACTAAGAATGCCAGTTGCCCAGATTGATTTAAATGTAGTTCTGATATCTGGCAGAGTGACCTCTTCAGAAATTGAAACAAAGATCATGGTGATAGGTGAAGTAATACATTTTAATGTTTAATGATAGAATTTTTTTGTCCTAAAGACTGTGAAGTCCTTACGGTTCATTATTTATCATGTTAAAAGACGGTTTCTTTAATGCCTATTGTTTTATAAAAGCAACAAAACAGTCCTATTTCTTGGCCTGCTCTTGTTAATGATTAACATAATTTGGGCCTTCGTTAGAAACGTACTTGGTGTTTAGAAGTAACAAAGGTATGCTGGTGGCTATCATACTAATTCAGTGATTTTACTTAGGTAACATGCTAATTAATAAAGTTTTGTTTTTGTTTTGTTTATAGCAGAAAAATATGGCTCAGGAGACTAACCAGACCCCAGGGCCCATGCTGTGTAGTACAGGATGTGGCTTTTATGGGAATCCTAGGACAAATGGAATGTGTTCCGTTTGCTACAAAGAACATCTTCAGAGGCAGCAGAATAGTGGCAGAATGAGCCCAATGGGTAAGTTTCCAAGGAAAAACCCATTTGAAGAACTGGTGGACAGAAAATATAGAACCAAGAATTGGGGCCTAAGACTGTGAGAATCAATGCTGAGAGCCCAAGGAGAGAAGACCTGAGAAAAGCTTGAAATTAAAGCATCAGCCCAAGTACTTGAAACGACTACCTCAGGAATGAATGACTGTGTATCTACAAGCATCTTCTAGCTTTTTCATTTTCATTTTTGAGGTTTTGTTTCATACTTATGTTCACTGGATGTGACTTTTTCATATATGCTTTTGTTTGGATACTCACTTAATTGTAGGATTCTGCAGCACAGTGAAAATGCTTAAATCACTAACCTAATTAAATGCAAGTATTTGTTACTTATTAATAGTCTTGATACTGAGTGTTTGTAGTCTTGCTCTTTCTTACAAATCCTTTTTTTAAATAGGAACAGCTAGTGGTTCCAACAGTCCTACCTCAGATTCTGCATCTGTGCAGAGAGCAGACACTAGTTTAAACAGCTGTGAAGGTGCTGCTGGCAGCACGTCTGAAAAATCAAGGTAAGATCGACCATTTCAGGCTTTTTATAATACGAGGAGGAAATAAAGATATCTGTGCTATCCGTACTGTTCTGAGTGTTCATATATAATAAGGATGTTAATATATCAGATGCCCTTGGCTTTGTTTGTGTTGCACAATCTGGGATTCCAGGATCCTTTTAATACATGATCTTATAGGTCATTGAATAAAGATGTTTATTATAACACACTCCATGATGCTGTGTTGAGAATGCTGTGCTTTTATTTTCCTGTAATTGAGGTTTAGGGATTGTGGAGAGTACGGCTCTGCAGACTCTGTTCGAGTGCTACACATGGCATTTTGGCAAAGCTGCCCCTTTGCCCTTAAATTACAGGCACAGCTAGAAGTTCCCAGTTGGCTATAATAGAACACCGGAACCTCTCCAAGTATGTGGCCTGGAATTGATGAGCCATTTATCACATGGCTTTCTTTATCCTCAACGATGTGTGCTGGGCATCCAGTACTCTTTTAAATTTTTAGAGTATTTAGCTCCATTGATCGTGTTGGAAATGATACATAATTTAAAGTTGAACTGACAACTTACCTTGCAAAGAAGTACCCTTAACATCTTTAAAAATGTTTGCTTGAACTCAAATAGAAATGTGCCTGTGGCCGCCTTGCCTGTAACTCAGCAAATGACAGAAATGAGCATTTCGAGAGAGGACAAAATAACTACCCCGAAAACAGAGGTGTCAGAGCCAGGTATGCTTTTTGTTTCATACTAGTTCTGTTCTGGATTTGGTAGTATGAGAAAGTGTTGGCGGGGGGATTATTTCCTTCTCATTGAAAGATTAAATTGGAGAGAAAGCCATAAAATACGGGCCAAGCAAGAACTACTGTCTTTAAAGTCCCTTAAGCGTAAAATAGTCACTCTTTACTCTTCTTTCTTCTCTGCCCATGCCCCCTCCTTAGCCCCACCCCACAAATCCGCAAAATTAATAATCTGGGGACTGGAAATGTTAAGAATTTAATGAACTTAAAAAGTAGTTTACCAGTATATTTTAAAGATCTTTAAATCACTAGGGAAAGTATTATTTATAAATGGGAAATTATATAGATTAAATCTCAAAGCCATGAAGAAAATTTTATATCAAAGCAGTATCAGTCTTGATATTGTAGAAAATACTGAGGACAAAGAACATGTTGAACACTAAAAAAACTTCCAAATTGAAGAAGTATAGGATCCCTGTCCTGTTTGTGGGATTTTAAAACTCACTCTGGAAAGGCCTTTTTTTCATTGAGTCGCTTTGAGTCTCTGCTTCTGTAGCCCAACCTGTCGCCAGAGACTGGCTTGTTCTGAGTCACCTGTGCTGGACGCGGAGCACGTAGCCCCGTACTCCTCAGGGCACATAGTTCATCATTTCCTGGGACACAGTGTTGACTGGACACATTATAAAACTTTATTATGGGGAAATTGTATTTGTGGATATGTAATCTGCTTTGGGGGCTGGCTTTTGCTAACCTCACATACCAAAGCTTATGTGAATTACAGCAGTGTTAATCTGTAAAGTTAAGGTAAAAATTCTTAAGTTCAGGTCAATACATATTTAATATTTTGAAATGAGTTCAATCCTTCTGAAAAAGCTGACCAAATTAGTGTGTTTGTGAGGCTTTTCTTCTGTTTGGGGGTTTTTTTTGGGTTTTTTTTTTTTTTTTACACAAAATTACTCTGACCTTGGAACAGTACTCGTGGTTTATATTTGTAGCTAGTCTCTGCTATTATGCTCTCTTAGTAGGCACTCTAGTTTGTTCTCTTTGCCTTTACTGAGTCATTTTCCCCTTCTTCCCTGTATGTCCCAGGAGTCATTCTTCAGTTTTCTGATGTAGCCAGAGAAGTGGCTGTCACCTCCCCCCCTCCAACTATTCCCATAGATTCTTTACCAACATACCATCAGGAAAAACTGTAATAAGGTTGTCATAATAGATTATTAGGATAAGTAGTAGGTAGAATATTATTCCGTTAGTCTAATACTAAGCTGTTTGTCTCACCGAATATGTTACTAATGCAAATGAGTTATACATTTGGGGAGCATTTTTAGAGTGAGCTGTCCTGAAACCTGTCAGTTTGCTATAGAGTTTGGATTTATGCTTATAGCATTAGTGCTGGCCCATTGCATACATTAATTTGCTATTCTTTGGGTTTGGATTAATACTAAAAGTCAGGGCTTCTGGTATAGTTGAATTTTATAAACGTAGAATTAAATTTGGTGTTTTGTTTTAAATAGTGGTAATGTGGGCTTTAATGTGGTGAACTGTAATTTTATCTTCATATTGACAAGTTTTATTGATGTCTTCTATGAATTAAAATTTAAAGCCCTTTTAGGTGGAGAAACAGGGACTTTTTTAAAGTAGATCATATTTCTCATTGTCTAAGTTCCACACCTGGTTTAGATAAGTATTGCAAAGTAAATAAAAGCTGTGCATTAAAAATTCTCGTTTTGCCTGTGGACTCCTTAATAGTCAAAATTTCACAAGTACTTAAGCAGTCCTAAAGACCGTGTTTGCTGATACTTCGAAAAGTTTTTTAAGAACTCTTCAGATCTTCTACGTATGACCATATAAAGCATTCATTAAAATGGCAAAATGATAATTGTAAAATGTTGGGATCTGAAGTTAATTAGGGCTTAATGATTTAGGTTTCACTTGTCGCAATTTGCTGGATTTATCTATACAGTCTTTCTTTTGTATCAGTATAAAACCAAAATGACTTTTTTATAGCCAAGTACCTTAGAAGTTGGCAACTTCTATTTACTCAGTAATAATGAATGTGAACTGCCCTAATTAGGAAATTTGCATTTAGGCAAGTGCAGTATGGAAGAACTGGGCATGTGACCAACATCTCCCAGGTCTTTAGAACTTGGGATTTTGTTCCCTAGTACTAGCTGTTAAGAGTGAGTTTAAAGGAATTTGAGTGGAGTAATCATTTTACAGCATTTAAAGGAGCGAGTATATGTTGATTGGCAAGAAATTCTCAGATTTGGAAGAAGTTCTGGTATTAAAGTAGAAGATTCTACATAGAGCACGTGTTTTTAAAAAAGGCTTCATAAATGTTTTCACTAAAAATCTTACTGTCTCTCTTAAATGTTTTCTTTTTTTTTTTAAATAATTATCAGCCCGTGAACTCTTGACAGATACCTCATTTTCACCCTTGTTTTTCAGTTGTCACTCAGCCCAGTCCATCAGTTTCTCAGCCCAGTACTTCTCAAGGTGAAGAAAAAGCTCCTGAGTTGCCCAAACCAAAGAAGAACAGATGTTTTATGTGCAGAAAGAAAGTTGGCCTTACAGGTATGACAGAACACACAAGACCGTCCATATTTTATCGCTGGGATTTAATAGGGAGCTCCCTAAGAGACTGGGTTGGTCTTAACACCCATAGAAAACGCCTGACTTTCAGGAACAGAAAGTTTCCAGAGTGGACTAGAAAGAGGGCAGGATAATGGGGAGAAGTTGGGTTTGATTTCCATTTGTGTCTCTAATCCTCTAAAACCCTTTATTAGCTTCAGGCCTTCTGAATTACTTTGCTTTATTGGATTGATAAAAATTCATCCCTGTTGATTCTTTGCTTTGTTCTCCTGGGGGGAAGGTAGCTGAACTAAACAGTAAGCACCATCTCTGAGCCAGGCAGAAAATGTTAAAATACTTTTTAACTGTTCCCTTTAAATCTCAGAACCCTGTGGTTCTTTTCCCTAGTTTTCACTTAAGGAAATATTACCCAGTTTATATGTCGTTGGAGGAAGGTTTGCATCCAGGTCAGTCTGGCTCCAGAGCCTGTGTAATTTCTACTCTGATATCTACAGGAGTTTATGGAAGGATAGTTACTTGAATTTCTCACTATGTCAAAAGAGACTGAAAGCTCTTTCACAATTTAAAGTGGCAGACTCTTTCATGTTGCAGAGAACCGTGAAAATCTGGTTCCTTTTCTATAGTGACAGGCTTTTTTTTCCTTTCCTTTTAATTACTACAAATTCCCAAGTGACTCTACTTCCTCTTATGTGTACAGGGTTTGACTGCCGATGTGGAAATTTGTTTTGTGGACTTCACCGTTACTCTGACAAGCACAACTGTCCATATGATTACAAAGCAGAAGCTGCAGCAAAAATCAGAAAAGAGAATCCAGTTGTTGTGGCTGAAAAAATCCAGAGAATATAAATTACTACTTGTGAAGAGACTGAAACTTTGTTTTTATTTTAATATATCGTAGGAAAACATTAAAGAGCAGATGCATGGCCATTTTCCTTTGATGTTCTCCAGAGTTTTACTTTACACTTGTCTGTCTTATAATTGAAATTTTAGGATGTTTGGGTGTTTGTTACAGGCAGAAATGGATAGATACAGCCCTACAAAATGTATATGCCCTCCCCTGAATAAAATTGGATGAAAATCTACACAGCAAATTGAAGATACACAGACGATAGGGACAGAATTTAGTTCCCACGTGCCAAACATAATACATGAAATCTCTGCATGTTTGCAGCATATCTGCCTTTTGGGAATGTAATCAAGGTATAATCTTTGGCTAGTGTTATGTGCCTGTATTTTTTTAAAAAATGGTACACCAGAAAAGGACTGGCAGTCTACTTCTACCATAGTTAAACTTCACCCTGTTAATTTCCACAACATGTTCTTTGGAAGTAGGAGGAAAGCTATAAAGAGGATCAGACCTTTCCATGAAACCAGTATTTGGTGCCATATGTAAGCCTGGTTAACTTGTCTTCTAAAAGCTGTCAAATAAGACATTCTGTGAAAGGTAAACATCGCAACTGGTTATCATGAGTAAAGCCATCAGGCCCACAGGGTCTTTGAGCGATCTTTGAAGCGTATTGTGCTGGCCAGCACCAGAAGATGTCTGCATTACTCTCACTGCTAAAAATGTTGTGTAGCACAGAACTGCACTAGGCTTAATTTGTTTACAAGAAGAAATTAAAACTACATTCGGTTTTTACATACAGCAGCTCTGTTGAATAACATGCATCTGAATTTTAAGTTGCAAAGGTATCTGAAAAGTTCATTTTTCATGTGCATCTTTTGTTGAATGTTTTGGTTCAAGAAAGAATGTTTAAAGCTTTTTTAAAGACTTCAGTTCTTAATGTAACTGTACCCTTCTGCATGGAGAACCCTAACCAACACGGCTGCAGTAGACTTCTTAGTGGTATCCAGCACCACGTGCAGAGGGCTGCTTTATCATATTAATTGTACTTGGGTGTAGGACTCTAGTGTTCTTGGGTGTATTGCATGGGCTGCATTATCTACAGCATTGTACAATAACAACTAGAAGAGGCAGTATACTTCACTGATGCTTGTCTGGTAATATCACTTCTGTGTTATAATGGAAGGTTTTTGTGATGTATGAAACTTGTGTTTTTTATATATAAATGAGTATAGTTAGATTAGTATTGTGGTAATGCCTGTTTTCATCTGTAAATAGTTAAGTATGTACACGAGGCACTACTTCTGATTTACTGCAGTGTTCGGTCCTAGTTTTTACTTTAATTACAGCATTCGGTTTTGCTTTCAATTTTATGTACCTTAGTTCTGAGTTAGATCTGCAGATGTGTACAGATAGTTCATATTTATGTATTGCACATAATCATGCTATTCAGCATTGATGCTATATTGTATTATGTAAATAATAAAAGCCATGTACAGAGGGAAGCTTCCACTTGTCCATTGGGTTTTTAAGCCATAGTTAGAAGTCATAAAGGGGAATAGTTAGAAAATGTTTCAACTTTGTAGTTGCGTATGTAGACTTTGCATGGCTATGTTGTGATTTTTTTGAATTGCCTTCCCTGAACATGATGTGTTCAAGTGAGAACCGTATGTTGAATTTTGTGAAACATCAAGTATGGTACACAGTGGGCAGTTTATTTTTGAAGAAATGAATAGGCACTTTTTAGGATCACAACCATCTTAGAACTTAGGAGGAGAAAGGAATGGAATTGTAATAACCATGGCCTATCTCCCTTTTCCATTCTTTTGCTTTATAGGTGACACTTTAGACATGACAATTTGTGTACAAAAACAGGCATAGTTTTATTTCTGTTTTGGGTTTGGTTTTAATGTAGAGATGGGCCCATGGGGTAGCTGAAGCCAAAAGCAGAACCATGACTTTTCAGTGATGGAGTTTGAAATGGAAATACCCTGGTTCACTATCATCTGTCACAGTTCTTTGGGTGCTGGTACTTTTGCTTCAAGTGGGGGAAATCCATGAGATAATCTCCAGAAATACGAAGGTACTGAAGAACCATAATTGAGGTGAAAATTACAGTATTGAGGCCAATAGTTTTTTTTAAAGTTGAAACTAACACTTATTTCCCCTCAGTGCTTCGCCCTGTCAACATTTGCTTGATGAATTTTAAATCTTACAGTTGAATCAAGGTGGTATCTGGGGGATAAAGAAGACTTAGCAAGATGATGGGCCCTTCATTGGTCTGTAACTTTGTGCAGCATGAGATGGTAATGTTTCCATAATTTTTTAAGCAGTATTTAGAACAGATTTGGACTTGAGGATTTAATTTGTCAGGAGCATCAGCTGATTAGGGAGAAAGTATAAGGCAGCTAGGAAGACTCAATGTTAGCTAGACTTGATTCAGACCTGAATGTTCTCTGGGGACTAAGTGCACTTTGGGATGTACACTGAGATCTTAAACATTTGAAGAATATATATGTTTTTCTTTACATGGACTCAACGTCTGCACACTCCCACTCCAAAAATGTTTTGCTGGGACAGACCATGATAAGAACTATGACCTTGGGCTAGTCCTTTTATCCAATCTATTCAGTGGGCCTTATCTGTAAAACTAGAGCTTCCGGTTTGATCTGTGGTGGACTTCCACAGCATGAATTTGTGAAGGAAAGAACTTTTTTGAGTAGTATAATGGTTAAGAAGATAATGGACTCTGGAATCAGGATCTGTGAGTAAGGACGATAACAGTGCCTGGCACATAGTAACAATGCCCTATTAAACTTTAAAGGCTATCTTTTTAGAGCAGCTTTTAGATTCACAGCAAAACTGAAAGTACAGAGGTTCCCCATATACCGTCTCCCCTGCCCCCAGCCTGTGCACAGCCTCCTCTGTTAGCATCTGCCACCAGAGCGGTGTATTTGTTAAAACTGTTGAACCTACATTGACACATGATTACTACTTGGTCCATAGTTTACAGTTCACCCTCGGTGTACACTTTATGGGCTTGGACAAATGTATGGTGGTCTGTATCCATCACTATAGTATATGGAGTATTTTCACTGCCCTAAAAATCTGCCTATTCCTCAAGCCTCACCCTAACCCCCGGCAACTACTGATCTTTACTCTGTAATTTTGCCGTTTCCAGAATGTCCTATGTAGTTGGAATCATGTAGTATGTAACCTTTCAGATTGGCTTCTTTCACTTCTTAGGAATACATGCATAAGTTCCCTCCATGCCTTTCATGGTTTGATAGCTCATTTCTTTTTAGTGCTGAATAAATAATCTATTGCCTGGAAGTGCCACAGTTTATCCATTCACCTACTGAAGGATATCTTGGTTGCTTCTAAGTTTTGGCAATTATGAATAAATCTTTAAATCGTTGTGCAGGTTTTGTGAGAGCATAAATTTTCAACTCTTATGGGTAAATACCAGGTGCGATTGCTGGGTCGTGTGGTAAGAATATGTTTAATTTTGTAAGAACCCACCAAACGTCAAAGTGGCTGTACCATTTTGCATTCCTACCAGCAATGTATGAACGATCCTGATGCTCCACGTCTTCACCAACATGTGGTGTTGGTCGGTGTTCTGAATTTTGGCCATTCTAACAGGTGTGCAGTAGTATCTCAATTTGTATTTCTCTGATGACATATGATGTGGAGCATCTTTCTGTGTGCTTACTTGCCATCTGTATATCTTTGAGGTCTTTGGCCAATTTTTAATCGGGTTTTACTGTTTTAAAGAGTTCTCTATTTTGGACAATAGTACTTTATCAGACGTGTCTTTTGCAAACATTTTCTCCCAGTCTGTGACTTGTCTTCTCATTTTCTTGAGCTATTATTAATTTTAATGTTCTAGAGTAATGATTTCCAGAACTTGGAAAGACAGTTGAATTCAAATTCTTAGCAAGTAACTAAAAATGGGTAAAGGTCTACTAAGTAATGTAATGGCAACATGTTAAGCATTGTAAAAAAATACTGTGTTATAATTGTATTTTTTTGGAGTCAGTAATACATTCACAGAGTTCAAAACTAATTTATCAATATCGCAAAGCTTTGCCCATCCTGGCCTATGCCCTCCACTCCAAAGACACGTGTACGTTTTAGGTAACTGTCAAAACTTGGAAAGGCTGTTGTATCTTTTCCACATCATGTAAACATTGTGTACAGAGACTTAATTTAACTCCTGTTTGCTTAATTGTTTGAATGCGAAGTTCTTATAGTGATTTTTGTCCATTATAATATTAGCTTATAATTTTGGAGAGAATGATGGATGGGTGTGGTTGCTGGTTGTTAACAGTAAGATCGTGTAGCCTCAAACTGCATACATAGAAGGGTTTCCGAGGCGGAAGCAGCAGGTATGGAAAGTGACTTGAAATTTGACAAAAGTTTCTTATGTTTGTACAATCTTCTTTAAAACAGACAAACATGAACAACAGAATACAAAAATGCCATTTGATACCTATGGCTATTTCCATACACAAACCCTGTTTTTTAATTCATATAAAACCAAAGAGTACTGTTTGTGTGTTTCCCCCCAGAGCACATTTCTGTTCTTATTCTAGAAGTGAAAGTTAGACCATTTTGTGACATAAATGTAGGACTCCATTTTGTCTGCAACAAAGTACTACTTTTTTTTTTTTTTTTAGATTTTATTTATTTTACAGAGACAGAGATAGCAAGAGCAGGAACACAAACGGGGAGTGGGAGAAGGAGAAGCAGGCTTCCCGCCGAGCAGGGAGCCCAATGTGGGACTCGATCCCAGGACCCTGGGATCATGACCTGAGCCAAAGGCAGACACTTAACGACTGAACCACCCAGGCGCCCAGTACTACTTTCTTTATTAGCATAGGTACTGATGTTATAAAGTCATACCTCACGTTATACTTAAATTAACAGCAAGATGATGTAAGTTATAGGTTGCTTTCTGGTTGGTTAATCTGTCTTGAATATATTTTTTCCTGGTGGTTTTGATTGAAATGATCACCACAGAACCTCAGATTGTATATATCTAAAATGATTGATAATGTAACCACAGCTGTTCAGGAATTAGGGTAATCGATCAGTTTACTCAGAAGTTAACAGGAAATCTATTTCTTTCTGTGGTGTAAGGAAATGGTCCAGTTTCATTCTTCTGCATGTGGCTGTCCAATTTTCCCAACACCATTTGTTGAAGAGACTTTTTTCCATTGGACATTCTTCCCTGCTTTGTTGAAGATTAGTTGACCATAGAGTTGAGGGTCCATTTCTGGGCTCTCTATTCTGTTCCATTGATCTATGTGTGTGTTTTTGTGCCAGTACCAGACTGTCTTGATGATGACAGCTTTGTAATAGAGCTTCAAGTCCGGAATTGTGATGCCACCAGCTTTGCTTTTCTTTTCCAATAGTCCTCTGGCTATTCGGGGTCTTTTTCTGATTGCATACAAATTTTAGGATTATTTGTTCCATTTCTTTGAAAAAAGTTGATGATATTTTGATAGGGATTGCATTAAATGTGTAGATTGCTCTAGGTAGCATAGACATTTTCACAATATTTGTTCTTCCAATCTGTGAGCATGGAACGTTTTTCCATTTCTTTGTGTCTTCCTCAATTTCTTTCATGAGTATGCTATAGTTTTCTGAGTACAGATTCTTTGCCTCTTTGGTTAGATTTATTCCTAGATAACAGGAAATCTAACACATTCTTAAATTTTAGTTGAGTAGAAGATCTGTTCACTAAATAGCATTTACTTAAGTACCTACCCTTTAGAACTGAAGAGTCAGCTAGAAAAAAATATATAAACTAACCTAGATGAGCTCAACTGAAACACTAGTGTTTGAGTAAATTTCTCAGATTGATCCTATGTATAATCCATGGCTAATTAAAAAATGGTAGTTGATCCTTGCTACGTAATATGTGTCTGCCCTCTCCCCTCCCTGTCACTAAAAATGTGTTAAAACATGCAATTTAGAATACCATGCAAATAAATATGATTTAGATTTTCTATTGTGTGGCACTACATCTGCTCTTTTATAGAAACGCAAGGACTGATAATACTTAAAAAAAAAAAAAAAGCATTTCTTTGAAGAAAACTTAACTAACCCTGGTGTT
Organism: Phoca vitulina; assembly: GCF_004348235.1. Classification (NCBI taxonomy): domain Eukaryota; kingdom Metazoa; phylum Chordata; class Mammalia; order Carnivora; family Phocidae; genus Phoca; species Phoca vitulina. Next base: position 12,510,721 of record NW_022589740.1, on the reverse strand, counting down.
CTGGTTCTACATCCACTCTTAGGAGAAAAGTACTTCCGTACTTGGGTGCTGTTTCTTAAGGTACCCCTCCTCTAGATATACCCCATGTGCTTAGCAGTATCACCCACATACTAAAAATATTTGGCCTCAAATGTCTTGCACTAATAATTGCTGTTGTAAAAGCGATTCTACTATAAATATTATAATACTTAAATACAAATAATCTGCTACCCCACCCATTAGCCTTTACCATCTGTGTTATATTTAAACATCTGCTAAAATTACATATGCTTAAACAAGTTTTGTTTTCAGCTATTCTGCATGAAAATTAGATTGGTTTGAATATCTGGAGCAGCATAACCCAGTTTTTTCAGGGGCTAGATTATAGCAGGTGACAAAAATGAGACGTCAGAGATATCATAAATAATGACTTGTTAGAAAAAGTGCAATCGATAGGCATCAAAATATGTGTTTATATTCAGGCATTGCCCTTCAGTATTCAAGTGCTAGGCATGTTTATTCGGGTCTTTGATTAAAAGAAAGTGAGGCTTTTAAAATAGATTAAAGGTAGCAGTTTTTACTTGATTAATTGGGACCAAGAGTTGTGTGAACTAAGAAAGGCAACTTTGAGGACCCTAGTCAGTTGTCCCAGCTAACCAATGTTCAAATCTTCCCAGTGATGTACAGCCCTCACACAGAAAGCCAAACTGAATTGAACATAGCACTGAATTATAGTATTTCAGACTTTATACTGAAGTTACTTGTTCGGTGGCATGCATTTGTAGAGCTAAGGATCAATGGCTGCTTTTTAAAATGAGCTAGATGTATAATATGTAACAGAAACCAGATTAAACAGGCCTATTAAAGCTGATACAAGAGGGTTCTCATGGTTTGCATCTTTGAGGTTATGTTATCCTCCACTGAGAACTGAGAGGAGCGAACAGATTCTTCTATTTGACACTGAGCTTCCCCCATGGCCTGGGCATGCTGAGTGTGAGCCCGAAAAGTGAGGCAGACATGGTTCTGGTTTTCAAGGAGATCATGAACTAGTACAGTGATCTTCTGAATTGCCTAAGTGGCCATGTGGATTCTAGAATTAAGAAAGTAAATTTCTTTTGATTTTTGGGAGGATGTATGGTCAGAATTAGTGCTGGACATCACTAGGTATAGATCGTTACTTGAAGCCTCTTCTCCCAAGAATAATACACCTTACAAAATTTGCCACTGTTGCAGGAAGAGAGTAAAATTTCCATTTCAAGGTGGGAAAGCAATGGAGTAAATGTTTTAACATTACCAGTGCAGCTAATAACCCCTGCCAGAGACCATGCTCACAGATGTTTAAGTGGCCAGATTCTGATCTGTGCAGTGTAACCATCCGTCATTTTGCAATCAATTAAAATTAATTTGGTGGCGTGAAAACAAAATCCCACTGCTGGTTCCTTCTGCAAGGCCGACAACTCTTAAGCTAGGATCCATAAGTCCCTGAAATTGCATGCAAAATTTGGTGTCTGTGTTTCTTGGTAGAATTTTCAAATAGATCTGTGACTCAAAGAAGACTCCAGATCTAAATGGCCTTCCTGGGAAGATACTTGAGTATTTTAAGAGGGAGCTAGCTGTTACACAAGCCGGGGATACTAAATCCGCCTGGTTCAGCTGCTGCCTCTCTGAGACAATATTTCAAAGAAAAGTAGTATCTTTTCTCCTACTGTTAGAGTCATTAACAGTGTTTCCATCGACTGAGAGAGGAAATGAATTGGTGGGTCCTTGTAAAAATGATCTTGCCTTGCCATTTTAGTTTGCTTTTCCCTGATAATCCCTCTCCTACTCCTCTCAAAGCCAGGCCAGTGTCTTGAGACATCATGCTTTGCATGATAAACATCCTTGCAAGCCAAGAAATGTGAGTTTCAAGTGTGTTGTCTTACATAGTGATTGTCTTAACCCCCTAAGTCCAAATGTCCTCTCATAGCACTGGCTGAATTGTCAGGAGACTGTTCTGTGTGGTGGAGAGAAACACAACCATCTCTATGGTGTTATTTCCAAGGCTAAAATAGTACGGAGCTTGAAATTTTACTTGGAGTCAATTCAGTACAACAGCATGTTATTACTGATGCAAACTTTCTCCCTGAACTTGTAGCCCAGGCTGCTGTTCCTGGAGGGATATCTTGGAATCCATCTTTGAATCTCTTCCAATGCTTACGGTCCTTACCAGTGCTTTTGACCCAGACACTGAAAATGGATGAGATTTGCCTAATTCATGCCTAAGGGTGGCAACATGGCCTAAATCTTTTAGCAGAATCATTCCCAAACCTGCAGATCACCAAAATCAACTGGAAAGTTAAAAAAAAAAAAAAATACACACATACTTGAGTCTCATTTCATTTCCACTGAATCAGACTATCTGAGAGAATCTGTATTTTTTGACAGATTTCGTTAACCAGCTGGAAAACACTGTTCAGAATATACATCTCCTCTCCCGCAAACTTGCCCCATACAGTATATGGATGAACTTGGGCAGTCCAGGGCCTCACGTGTTTGAATTATTGTAAATGTAGCTTTCTATATCTATGCATTATCCCCATTTCAAAGTGCTGGTATACATGGTCTCTTGTTAGAACTCTTGTATTTATTGTTTTCTATCCATGGCTTCTAATACCATGTGAGAGTATTTGCAGAATGCTAACATAAGAGCAAACCCATTTTGGTTGTAATCTAATGGTTTCTCAATATATAGCTCAGGCATTTCACCCGGAAAATCCTTCCAAAAAGTAACCACTTACATTGTTCTTTGGAATTCAGTGGAACTTGACAATAAAACTCAAACAATAAATACTGTTCCTTTAAGCTTCAGAGCCTATTACCAACCTCACTTTCAAATTCATTCATGGCACTTGCTCACTTTTCTGCAACTTCTCTGCCTGGGTGCTCTACCCATTTTACTTACTTGTGCATTGATACCCTTTTATTCACTGGCCTTGAAGAAAAGCTATTCAAAGCTGTAGTCACACTTACCCAGCTCTGGAGGAGGGTTAAGGAAAAGTGGTGAGAATAAAGGATCTTTCTCCCTCTTCATCATCTAGAAAAGGTGAGCAAGAATCCAGGACTGGGAAATCAGACAGCTCCCAGCATACCCACTGTCAGCGTTCTCTGGCACAACATCAGAATTTTGTTCAAAAGCATTTCAGAACAGGAGACACCCATGTATTTAAAAGTAGGTATGTAATGAAAAGATAGATGTGAATATGCAGTTGTCACCGAGTCTTAGTTTCATCTCTGCAAATGCAACCCAGGGCTGCATGAACTATGCCACAGAATGCAGAATTATCAGAACGACTTTTTGATCCCAAGACAGATGGGACAGAGTCATTCAGAGAAGTGGGCCTCAGGGTCTTCCCAGGAACAGAGAAAGGGCACCAGGGCCCAAGTGAAACAGAGGTGACCTTAAATGAAAAGGTTCGGCATCCTTAAGTAACTGTGTCTCAAAAAGGAATGTAGTAGAAAAAATGGAGGACCTTGAAAATGGATAGATCTGGGCTCACGTTTTTGCTTCAGTTTTTAGTAGCAATGTGGTTTGAGGCAAGTTATTTAACCCTTCTGTTTTCTCAAGTGGGCCTAACAAGATGACTTTACAGGATTCTTGTCCCAATTAAATGAAATAACATCCGAAGAACTGATTACAGCATTTAACATAGAGTTGGTGTTGATGTTTAAAAATACTCTCTTTGCCATCTCACCTCGCTGTGCACCCCCCCACACACACACACACACAGGCCAAGTTAAGGAAGACCTGAGCTAGAAAAAAGTGGGAGAGACATCGATGTTGAGCTCTCACTAATTATTGCATAAACAGGTTCATCTCCCTCCTGTGGAAGGGAAAGGGCTATAACCATGGAGATGAACTCTAGCAGTGAAGACCCTCGGATTAATATTTATCTAAACCAGATTACCTGGTTGCAAGAAGATCATCAGCTATAGCTCCAGGTGGGTGGAATTAGGGGGTCTAGGGGAGATACAGACCTCTGGTTGGTGTTTAGAAGGATCCATGAGGCCCCTGCTATGGAGAAATGGTTGGAAGTGGCTCACGTAGTGGCAAATGCAGAGTAGACTGAATGACCGCATACAAGGCAATAGAGTTCTCCTTGAGATGAGAAATGTAATGATTTGGGGGACCTTCTGAGTGAGGTGGGGATGAGCTATATACAGCTGACATGGACGCCTTCAGGTAGTAGCCTATTAGCTGAGTTACAGTTTTCTCTTTTTTGGTGCCTTTTGACCTCAGTGTTTGCTATGTGCTGGTCCACCTTGTAATTTGGTCACAGCAGCTCCACAGTGACCAATGATTCAACTTCGGTGTAACTTGTTGTTGTAAATTATCCATAGATGACTCCCCACACTCCCGTGAATGGGATTGAACTAGATTTGACTTTATGTGCCAAATCAGGGCCAACTTGTTAAAAAATTCCTCTTCATCTTTTCTCTCTTAGGGAAATGCATCACAGTGCATAAATATTTGAACACGACAAATTTAATGTGGCGTTTTCCACCAGTACTACAAAAATTGAGTGAATGAGATTCACTGAGTTCATCCATTATGAGAATCCTATGATTTGAAATCAACAGTTAATCATTTGCTTAACAAAGTTGGGTCAATAATGAAACCTTAAAAAGCTACGAGTTGACACAGTCATGGAGTTCACCGTGGTTCTTCCGGAATGAGGTAACAATGATCTGGTCTCACATTTAGCAGATGTCACCGAAAGGACAATTCCAAAAACAGTCAGACAATTATCAATATCCTTTATCTGCCTGTATTTTCCAGCATATACCCAGTTGCTGACAGTTGCTGTTCCTTGTGAAATGGTTTCTAGTTAGTGGCATTCCAAGGTGGACATCCCAGCTCCAGCACAAAATAACCCTTTTACTTTGCATCAAAATCCAATTTGCATTGTGAAGAACTGGTTTTTACTTGCCCTTGTTTTCCCAATTTGTAGTGATTTCCAAGAATTAGGGGCTGTTGTACCCTTTAGAGCCTGTAGCAACATTATAAAACAAACAGATCTTAACAAATACTAATACATCAGTGATCTTTTCCTTGAGACTTTGGGGAAAACAAACGGGATGTTTCCTGCACCGTAGTGTTGTATAATATCAGTAATAGCTTAATGTCTTGAAAGATCACTGCTGAGCCTAAGTATTTGTTGAAATGAACTGACTATTGGAGGAAGAATAAGAAGTGATAATACAAAACATAATTTTTGATGTTATATTTGTTCTCTTTTTGAGTTGGGGAGTCAAAAGGACAAGAATGCCCCCCCAGTTGAATTCAAATATATCTATTTACATGTCTTTCACCTCCACTCATTTGCAAGCATCTTGCGCCCACCTTTGTATCACTCATGTCTAGTAGTGCCTTGCACACGGCAGGAGCCTAAAGATGGTATCATCTCTTAAAGTCCAGATTCTTTGTAAGTCAAGTGTACCAGTCTCCTAGGGCTACTGTAACAAATCACCACAAGCTCAGTGCCTTAAAACAATAGAAGTGTATTCTCTCACTGTTCTTGAGGAATCTGAAATCAAGGTGTCGGCAGGATTGATTCCTTCTGGAGGGTCTGAAGGAGAATCCATTCCATGCTTCTCTTCTAGCTTCTGATAGTTGCCAAAAATCCTTGATATTCCTTGGCTTGTAGCTGCATCATTCCAGTCTCTGCCTCAAACTTCACATGGCTTTTCCCCCTCTATGTGTCTATGTGTCTCTGTCTCCTCATTACCCTCTCCTTTCTCTTCTAAAGATGACAGTCATTGGATTTAGAGCCCATCCTAATCCAGTATGAACTCATTTTAATTGATTACATCTACAAAAACCCTGTTTCTAAATAAGGTCACATTCACAGGCATGAGGGATTAGGACTTGAATGCATCTTTTTGGAAGACATAATTCAACTCACTACATAAAGGATATAATGAAGACTGGATTACGTGCCCAAGGAGTTTTGCTTTAACTGTTATAATATGATGTAGAAAAACCAATTATGTTGATTATGATCCAGATATGTTTTTACATGAATAGTTACCAAGACTTTACTAATAGTCTTTCCACAGATAAAAATTATGTCGATGCGTGCTATTTCCTTGATATAACAGATTCAGTAAAGAAACAAATAGGGCTCTGAGAAGTACCATGATGATTGTAAAAACATTTATTTTCTTATGATTGTGAGAAATATTGGCATTTATTTTCAATGTTGGTATGTGTTTTGAAAAATTCAGAGGAAAATTATCTCTGGCTTTGTGTCAGAAACAATGGTGAGGACTCACCCACCACCCCACCACCCTGCCCAGATCCTCCTGCCCGGGACACAGGAAGACAAGTATTCCCAAGGTTCCTTGCAGTCAGCCTGGTGCCAGAGTCTGACCAATGAACTGTGGGAGGTACTGATGTAAACCACTTCTAAGTTTGGCCCTTGGAAACATTCTGCTTAAGTCTCCTTCCACCCCTTTCCCTGCTAGCATGACTTTGGGACCACGTTTTCTGGTGGCATAATTACCAGATGGAGAAGGGCTACCCGGCCATCCTGCAAGGTGACATGATTGAGGGATGAAGATGCTCTGTGTTACTGCCTCACGGGCCAGTGCGCTCATGCAAGCTATGGATCGTGCAAGTTGTGTGCATTTAAAGCCCCTAGAATACAAAGACTGGCTGTCATGTATTGATCTTTGCCCCTGCACCATGTTTCCCAGTGCCTAGTACGTCGTGATGTTTTTCTTTACATCAGGAACTGAGCTCCTTCAAAAATCAGTATCCACATTTTTTTTCAGCCTTCATACTATTCATAATGAAAACTCATTATTTTGCATATTTTTTAACTAAATAAAAGAGAAAAATAAGCAACAACAACAAAAACAGTGAGCGCCTCCCATGTGTCAAGCCCTCTGCTGTTAAGCAGGTAGAACATATTGGCTTTAGAGGAAAAGAGAACGATCGTACCCTCCAGATTTGCAGAAATAGCTAACAAAGATAGCAAACCATACTGCGATATCCACCGATTGGTTATTACTTATTTTATTCATAAAAAGTTTATCAACATATAGAAAAAAAATCATCTACGAGAAACCTCAGCAATTCATATAATATTCTTAAAATGGAAAGGCTTCAGTTGCTCTACGCTGACCTGACTGAGAGTAGCAGCTGTTCCGGGACCAGCCAGACCCAGAATGAAGCAGGAGAGTTTACAACTGGATGTCTTAGCAAATACCGAATCCAGTTGGGACAACTGCGGGAGGAGGTTTGGTGGGCTGTGCAGACCGGGGAATTTTAACCAAAATGATTAGAGAAGGAGGAAGAACAATTATAACTGACAGATCTGAACAGCCTGCTCCGATAAGCTAAAAATGAGTCAGACCTTCAGTTTGATGACAACTTTGACAAGAATTTTGGAAGTGACAAGGAAAGGAAAGCTTTAGGCATCCAGATCAACACAACTCTTGATGGAGCCCCCCAGGGGTTGATGCATTTAGCAAATGATTGTTTTATGTACACTTTACCTTTCAAATCCTTCAATAAATTGAGGATAAAAATAAAACTTCATGTTCATATTCTTGAAGTGAAGATGCTTCCTTAGAGCTTGGTAAATCCTTCCAAGTGTCACTCCAAAGTTGGTGGAGGTGAGAATGGTTTGTTTGCTAAGTGTGTGGCAAAGGTTTTAAAGACTGCTCCATCTGCAAACAAATTCTGCAAATTCCTTTGGAAAAATACAAAGAAACTCCTATGCAGATTACAGCTCATTCTTTTTTTTTTAATTTCAATTTACAATTTAATTAACATATAGTATATTATTAGTTTCAGAGGTAGAATTCAGTGATTCATCATTTGTTGCATAGGGCACCCAGTGCCCATTACTTCGAAGTGTCTTCCTTAAAGCCTATCACCCAATTACCCATGCCCCCACCCACCTCCCCTCGAGCAACCCTCAATTTGTTCCCTAGAGTTAAGAGTCTCTTATGGTTTGCCTCCCTCTCTGTTTTCGGTTTATTTTATTTTTCCTTCCCTTCCCCTACATTCATCTATTTTGTTCCTTAAATTCCACATATGAGTGGAATCATATGGTATTTGTCTTTCTCTGACTGACTTATTTCGCTTAGCATAATACCCTCTAGCTCCATCCATGCCGTTGCAAATGGCAAGATTTCATTCTTTTTGATGGCTGAGTAGTATTCCATTGTATATATAGACCACATCTTCTTTATCCATTCATCTGTCAATGGACATCTGGGCTCTTTCCGTAGTTTGGTTATTGTGGACATTGCTGCTATAAACATTGGGGTGCATGTGCCTCTTTGAATCACTATGTTTGTATCCTTTGGATAAATACCCAGTAGTGCAACTGCTGGGTCCTAGGGTAGCTCTATTTTTAGCTTTTTGAGGAACTACCACAGTTTTCCAGAGTAGCTGCATCAGTTTGCATTCCCACCAACAGATTACAGCTCATTCTTATTGAGCCCCCCAACATCTTATTTTTTTTTACCCTAGTAAATTGAGTATTTTTTTTACTCTAATAAACTGCTATTAAGTCAACTTCTTTCAAAATATTCTGTAATTTAGATTTGCCTTTTTTCTATTTAAATAAATTGATGAGGTTTTAATAATTTTGGTTTTAATAATATTTCACTAAATGTGTAAATTTTAAAAAATTAATGTGCATGTCCCTGGCACTGAAAAATAATATTACCAGAATTGGGAAATTTCAAGGGTAACTGGGGGTGGATCATTGGAGTGGTGGCAACATCTAAAGGTTTGTTTTTTTTTTTAAAAAAAGATTTTATTTATTTATTTGAGAGAGAGAGAATGAGAGAGAGCACATGAGAGGGGGGAGGGTCAGAGGGAGAAGCAGACTCCCTGCCGAGCAGGGAGCCTGATACGGGACTCGATCCAGGGACTCCAGGATCATGACCTGAGCCGAAGGCAGTCGCTTAACCAACTGAGCCACCCAGGCGCCCATCAACATCTAAAGGTTTATGTACCATGTTGGTCCATCCTCTAGAAATAAGAGAGGATTTTCTTAAAAAGAAGGAAACCTGTCAGTCAGTAATCAAGATATATATATTTTTTTAGAAATCTAAAATCTTACTTCATTTTTAGTTAAGGATTTCAGTCCTCTTTCTCCATCGCTTGGAATTATATGAACAAAGAGTAGAGAATCCTTATTTTGCCCCCCTTCATGATGATTAGAAAATAAATGTCCCCCCAGACCAGTGTTAAGGAAGAAAGTATTCATAACACCTCTTAAAGAATGGAAAGGCAGACTTTATTCAGAACCATCGTAAGTGTAAGGACCACCATAATGGACTCAAATCAAATGCAAGGAAAAGTGGGAATTTATAGCCCAGAAGCAGGGAAGGGGTCGTGGGTAGAGAATTACTAAGAGGATGGGTGCCAGGGTGGCTCAGTCACTCAAGTGTCCAACTTTTGATCTCAACTCAGGTCTTGATCTCAGGGTTGTGAGTTCAAGTCCTGTGTTCGGTTCCACGAACATGGAGCCTACTTAAAAAAAAAAAAAAATTACTAAGAGAAAACGTCCCTAAGAGGGGTCAGGAAGGATTCTGGCAAAACCAACCTGACAGGAGTGTTGCTGAAGTCAGGCAGGCCAGGGTGACCAGATGGCACCTGCAGAGGAACTGACCAGGTATCAAGGGTGATCAGACATTGAGAGTGGACAGATTCTGTCTAAACCAACTTAGTGGGATTTCTTGCTAAAATTGGACATGCAGAGACAAACACGGAAGCCCAAAAGTCAAGGCCTACTTGAGAAGAGAGTTTGGAGGAGCATGAGCAAAGTTTGGTCAAGGAGAGAATCTTTGTCACCGGACAGAAGTGACCTGGGTGTCAGGAGAATCTCAGGCTGCTTCCGCGTCTGCCCTAAAGCAGCTCTGTGACTGCAGACAAGTCACTGTAACTCTGGGATCTTCCATGTTCCTCACCCATAAAATGAAAGGTCTGCTTTAGACAGCATTCAGGTTCTTATCTGCTTTAATATTTTGAGATTCCAGAAGAGGAGGATTCTTATTCAGAGCATCATTCATCTTAAATAGGAAGACAGAATTAGAACTCAAAGTTAGAGGCTCAGCCAGTGGCTCTCTCCAGTGAAGCTCTCCTCATTTTGTCTGAACATTTGCTGGTCTTCCACAGTGTCCCCATGAGGCATTCTTCCTGGCCACAGACATCTCTGTTCAGACTTCTCCAGCACTATCCACCAACAAGAGTCTTTCATTTTTCTCCAAGCTTAACTGTGGGCCAGTTCAAATTCAAGTATAAAATCTGACAATGTCTATGCTTTTGTTTCTGGAATGAATCAGTAGACTGAGGGAGGAAGTTGAGAAGACGAGGGAGTGATAAATGCATGTGAGTGGAATTAATAGCTTCATCGGCCTCGTGCATACTCTAGGAATTGAAAAGCCAAAAATCTCCACAATCCTCACTTATCGATTGAAATTCAGTGGAAAGGCCTGAATTCATTGAGGCTAGAAAAATATGCCCATGAAACACACTTCTGGTAAACGATGATGACAGAACCAGAGGAATCACGTTTTGAACACTCAGTCTCTTCACAAAGGCAATGACTTCCTCACACGGTTTGTTTCACTGACAAATGTTCTCTCTCCTCAGACAGAGCTGAGCTAAAATGTGGGAAGCCTCCCGCAGTTGGCTTTCTCAAGAGCACCACTTGGCTAGTCCACATTTCTGAAGAGGGCCGCCTGCACTTCCCTGGATGGACGCGTGATGCAGCCTCCACGAGGAGACAGAATCCATTGCTTTCCTTCCCCCACAGCAGCTTCTTGGGCTTTTAGCTTAAATCGTATCTATATGAGGGCTTGGAGTTCCCTCTTCATTTCCCCATCAATCCCCATGGCAGAGCACATTCCCTTTCCAAATAGCTCCAACCTTTGATCACTAATCTTCCCATCAGTTGTCAGTGAGCGGTCCATTCAACATTCCAATCTTGAAATCCTTCTGATGAAGACAAATGAGAAATAAGCTCGTCATGAAACAGCTCCTGGTGCATTGAAGTCTCTCGATTCCCATTGCTTCCACTCTGCTCTGAGGCCTGGATATAACATGGAGACTGGGTTTCAGTGACAGATGGCAGAGGATAATCTTTCATTTTGTCATAAAGTTAACCCTCAGAGGGGCTGGAAAAAGCTTTCTCTTGGAAAGTCGGTGGTTTCATATTTCCTTGCTTTTAACTAGAAAAAGCATCTCCTTTCTGATTTTCAAGATAGAGAACATGCCTTTCCTTTTAAGCGAACCCACCTTGCAAAATGCTAAGATCCTCTCCATTTCGTTTTATTTATGCTTCTGGGTGTGCCTTGTGTGTTTTAATCAATGTTGATTTGATGGTGTTTGAGGCTTAGTGAGAAATAAGAAAAGAGGGCTATTAAAGATATTTCAATAAGCAAACTCCAGAAAGGCTGTCTTCCAGTATTATTTGTTGATATTTTTACAGAGGACAGAAGACTAAAGGAAATATATTACTGAAATTAATTTTTAAAGTTGATAAACAGGGACTATACATGTGACTAAAAACATGTCTTTTAGATCTTACACCGGCTAAAAAAAGCACAGGTTGATATCCAGATGAAGCATTTGTTTTATCCTGTGAACAAGTTCAGCCGGGGTGGGGGGGGGGTTATGATTCTGTGAGTGAAAAGTGTTTGTACTAAGTGTTAAAGCAAAGCAGACAGAATATCATTGAGACCAATAGCTTCCAACCTTAATCAATAGATGACAAAGAAGTCAAAAGACAAACTATCAATAAGGCAAAAAACCCTGGGTGTTTTATGATCATTTAAGAAAAATGAGAGTGAAGATGGTTCCAGGTATGGCAGGAGAGAGATGTCCAGCTCAGAAGGAAGAAAACACCTTGCCTGGGCAGGTGTCTGAGCTAAGTCACAACACACTCAGGAATAAGCACTCACACTTGGATTTGGGGAAAAGTCGTAAAAGGGCACAAGACCACATGAAGGAGAATAATTCCTCGTGGCTTTGAATAATAGTGATGCCCATTCTCCTTCATGTGGCTCTGCATAAGGGTAATGATGGAGAACATATATATACATGGCAGGGTCGGAAAACCTGGATTCCATTAGGATCCTGAATAGGGGCAAGCCATGCCTGCATATGTTAACAATCTCTCTTTTTCTCTCTCTCTCTCTCGAATTGCTCTCCTACACCGAACATCTGACCCTGGAGACCCTGAGGAGCAAGAATAATCCTTTTGTAAGGAATGACGGTGTGGAGAAGCTGGAAGGAGAGGAGCCCAATGTGGAAACCTGGTTCTCTCGCATCACACACCATTGCTCTGACAAAGTAATCGCTTCTTCTTCTCCAAAGGAAGAGACTCTTTTCCTGGGCCTGAGGGATATTGCAATCATTGTTAGAGAGGAAAGGCAATTGAGGTAGCAAAGAATAACAAAAAAGGATTAGCCGGGAAATAGAGGAGCTCTAAGACGTATAGCATGGGATTTTTCTCCAACACACTGAGAATCACATCCCAGAAGGTTTTCTTGAGTGCTTTCTTTTTTCTGGGTAGTGACCCAAGACTGGGGACACTCCAACCTCCCACCTAAGTTTTCATTATATCGTTCCCCATTAAAAAAGGAGTTTGTCCTTGAAGCTCAGAAGATTGTGTTTACCTCTAGGCAGAAATGTGATGAAGGACAACATCTTAACATGAAAAATAAACTCCATCTACTCGTCCACACAACTCTCAAGTTTTTGTAAATGAATTCTCACAGAGAAACTTCTAAGTGGTGTTTGGGATTTATAATATCATGGATACATTTTGTTATGTAAAGTTATCTTTTGAGTGCTATCACAAGGACCTGACCACCACTTCCTACCATTTCTGCCCCCAAAGTAAAAACAAAACAAAACAAAGCAAAAAACAAAAACAAAAACAAAACCCTCCAAATAACTAATTCATAAATTTTGGAGCCCACCAAAGTGGAAACTATCTGTACTCAGATTTAACAACCTTTGGGTGCTGGTAACAAAGGGGACAGTGCAGACTAACTCAGAAGTGGCACATGATATGTTCCCATTTGCCCAAAACTAAATTAACTAAATCGGTGACCCTGAAGGTACAATGGTCAGTAGACTGGTTGAGGTTGGAATCAGGTTCCAGCTGGCTAACATTGGAGAAGGCAGGAGGGGAAGCTTCTAGGAAGGGGAAAGTGACAAGGCAGATCCAGGAAAGTTCTTTAGGATGGGGTAGAATTCAGTAGACTCAGGAAACACAGTTACTGTGGTATCGAACATTGATTGGAAGGGCGAAGGCATATGGCTCTACCATTATCTCAAAAACGCACAAACTTGGGACTTCTAGGAATACAAACCTAGCCTCTGGATTTACAGTTCTGCAGTGAATTCACTGTGCCAGGCTAGCAGTTAAGGACCTGACCCTGGGTCTCACTCCATCAGTAAATAATACCACATATAAAGAGGGTATAATATTATATTCCATAACAATCACCACAAGAAATACATGTGGATAGTAATTCACACATGCATAACCTATATCAAGTAGACAGAAAATGCTTTGAAAGTAAGTGATATGAAGACAGCGGTCAGGAAATGCTGAGTGTTAGCAAAATGAGTGTTGCGTCTACTGTTACTACGCATCACTGCCTACTAATGACATTATCCACTCTGGTCTTCAAATTTCAAATGTTGGGGCTATGGGACCTGGTGAATGCAGGCATAGGGAGGAAACAGTACTCTTACCAGCATGTCATCTTAGAAGCAAAGGAGTGATTTCAGCAATGAAGAGGTCACAGGAGAAGAAGCAGAATAATAATGTCTCAATAATCAGCGAAATTATCTTGAGATAATGAATGTTTCTACGAGGCAGCAGGCATGGGGGAGGAGAGGAGTGAAGTGATGAAAATGGCCCTAATTAGGTTTTCCCGTGATGGAGTGATGAAATAATCTGAATTGGTCAGGTTAGAACACTGGGTAAAGATCTCAATTTTGGTCATGTGAGATCTCTGACAGCATCTTTTATTTTGTAATCACTTGTAAAAGGACGGTGTGTGTGAGCTTTGGGAATTCTCATTTTTATTTCTTGCCAACTTATTTTTGGCCTTCAGATAGCTACTCAAAAGTTAATGAGGTGGCAAGGTTATTCCTAGTAACAAAGAAATCGCTAAGAGAGGGGTAGAAGGTAGAAGGAACAGCAGTGAGTTAAGATAGCCTTCAGTCCTTCAAGCCTTGAATATAAACAATTTAAAAGCTAACACTTTATTCATACGGAGTGCTAACATGTACCAGCATTTTACATAAATATTACCTATGGAGTAGGTTCTATCATCAAGGTTAACTGGCCCAGGTTCACACAGCTAGGATGAAGCAAAACCAGCACATTCAAACCTAGACCCAAGTGTATTCACTCCTACCACTGTGTTGTCTGGCCTCCGTGTGGGCCCTAACTGTGGGTGGCTTTGTATGACCAGCATTTGGTCCACGGAGCCTTTTCCTATGGAAGGGTCCCAATGGCAGCTGCGCACTTTGTTCTCCAGGAACTCACCCACCAACGGGCCATGTTTCCATTGCTGACATCTTCCCACTGCTGCCTGGAGTTGCATTTCTTCTCATTTATTTTCCTTAATGGAAACTAGAAGCTAAGGTTGTTATATGTATTCAAATTAGGGCTGCTCAGGGGCGCCTGGGTGGCTCAGTCAGTTAAGCAATTAAGCGTCTGACTTCAGCTCAGGTCATGATCTTAGAGTCCTGGGATGGAGCCCTGTGTCGGGCTCTCTGCTCAGCGGGGAGTCAGCTTCTCCCTCTCCCTCTGTGCTCACGCTCTCTCTCGCTCAAATAAATAAATAAAATCTTTTAAAAATATTAGGGTTAACAATGGATCGTGGATCACTACATCAAAAACTAATGATGTATTGTATGATGACTAACATAACATAAAATTTAAAAAAAAATATGAGGGCTGCTCAGGGAAATGGACTTTCATGAAGGCTTAAAAAGCAATCAGAAAACTTCTTTTTTTTCTGATAATCAGAGAAAGAAGGGGGGGTAGAGAGAGAGACAGAGAGAGAGAGAGAGAGAGAGATTGATTCTATTGTCTTGACCTGAGCAGCAAACTATTCTATCCTTGCTCATCAAGAATAGGTTGCTGGAAAAGGAAATAGTCAACAAAACTAAAAGACAACTGACAGAATGGGAGAAGATATTTGCAAATGACCTATCAGATAAAGGGCTAGTACCCAAAATCTATAAAGAACTTATCAAACTCAACACCCAAAGAACAAATAATCCAATCAAGAAATGGGTAGAAGACATGAACAGACATTTTTCCAAAGAAGACATCCAAATGGCCAACAGACACATGAAAAAATGTTCAACATCACTTGGCATCAGGGAAATACAAATCAAAACCTCAATGAGATACCACCTCACACCAGTCAGAATGGCTAAAATTAACAAGTCAGGAAACGACAGATGTTGGCAGGGATGCAGAGAAAGGGGAACCCTCCTACACTGTTGGTGGGAATGCAAGCTGGTGCAGCCACTCTGGAAAACAGTATGGAGGTTCCTCAGAAAGTTGAAAATAGAGCTACCCAAAGGTAGTGATCCGAAGGGGCACCTGTACCCCAATGTTTTTAGCAGCAATGTCCACAAGAGCCAAACTATGGAAAGAGCCCAGATGTCCATCAACAGATGAATGGATAAAGAAGATGTGGTGTATATATATATATATATATATATATATGTATATATACACACACACACACACACACACACACAATGGAATATTATGCAGCCATCAAAAAATGAAATCTTGCCATTTGCAATGATGTGGATGGAACTAGAGGGTATTATGCTAAGCAAAATAAGTCAATCAGAGAAGACAATTGTCATATGATCTCACTGATATGAGGAATTTGAGAAACAAGACAGAGGATCATAGGGGAATGGAGGGAAAAATGAATCAAGACGAAACTAGAGAGAGAGACAAACCATAAGAGACTCTTAATCTCAGGAAACAAACTGAGGGTTGCTGGAGTGGAGGGGGGTGCGAGGGATGGGGTGGCTGGGTGATGGTCACTGGGGAGGGTATGTGCTATGGTGAGCGCTGTGAATTGTGTAAGACTGATGAATCACAGATCTGTACCCCTGAAACCCCATATAATATAATATATTATATGTTAATTAAAAAAAAGAATAGGTTGCTGGACATATTGCAATTTTTTTCTTGAAATTTGGTGGATAAATATGCCTTTAATTTTTAATAATCTAGCAAGAAAAATTATGTAAAAGTTAGAATACATATTTTTTATTTTCGTGGAAATGTCTGGTGTTTCTTATCACAAGTGAGATAATAAAAAATTATTTAATGCAGCAAAAAAGGAAGAAAAGAAAGAAGGGCTGCTGAAATAGTAGAAATCCAATTCGAGGAATTTCAGCCCCCAGAGATGGAAGTCATTGCCCAACATTTGCCCCGTCTTTTTTAGGGCATGTGAAATGCCAGATGAATACTTTAGAAGACTCGAGCAGATAGCATTGATTAAAAGGAGGGGACTCTTCAGTCAGATCACCTAGCTTCAATTCTGCTTCCATCACTTACTAGCTAGGTGGATCTTTGTGCAGTTTACTCAGCTTCTCTGAGTGTCAGTTTCCCCATCTGAGGGAAGGATAAAAACGGCTCCAAAATCATTAGATTGTTGTGAAAATTTAATATAATAATCTGTGTGAAGCTGCACAAGATAAATGCTAAATAAATATCAGGTATTACTATATTAATATTTAACTTGCAGGGAGGGTTTATTAGCTTTGACACAGCAATTAGCACACACCGAGTGTTCCAAAACAATAGAAAGACATTTTCTTACAGTTCTGGAGCCAGAAATCCCAAACCAAGGTGTTGGCAGGGCTGCACTTCTTCTGAGGCCTCTAAGGTAGACTCCGTGCTTGCCTCTTCCAGCTTCCGGCGACTAAACGCCATCTTCGTGGCTACATCACTCCAACCTCTGTGTCGTCCTCAATGGGCCACTCCTCCACGTGTCTTCTTCTCTGTCTCTTATAAAGACACTTGTCGTTGGACTTAAGGCCCACTTGGGTAATCCAGGATGATCTCATCTCTAGATCTTTAACTTAATTACATCTGCAAAGACCCTTTTTCCAAGTAAGTTCCCATTCACAGGGTCAGGGTATGAGAAGGTGGACATATCTTTTAAGGGGCCTCCATTCAACCGGCTACAGGTGTTGGGCATGTCATTCCACTTCTCTTTCAGCTTTATTCTTATTCTAATCTTACACTGTTTCCTAAATGCTGAAGGGCCTGCCTTGACCCAAGAAACACATCTGCCATGGTGGATATAAAAATAAAGCTTAAGCCACAAAGTAATGCAAATCAGAAATGACGGAGGCTACGAGACAGGTAGAGATGGAGACACTGGAGGAGGAGAGGCCATTTCAGAAGGGAGACGGTAACTTAACCAGGCGGTGAGCACCATATGCAGGTATAGGGATGGGAAAATAAACATTCCACGCAGAAAAAACAGCAGGAACAAACGCAGAGAAGTGGAAGAGCGTGGGATATGTATTTAAAATAGCAAATGGTTTTTGCTTTAGGACAAGGGTCTGCAAACTAAGACCTGTCCATCCTGCTGTTTTTGTCTGCCCCTGAACGAACAATGGTTTTCATATTTTTTTTAATGGTTGGAAAAAACCTAAAGGATGACGAAAAATTTGGAACATGTAAAAGGTTCATGAAACTCAAATTTCAAGGTCCATCCCTAAAGGTTTATTGCAATCCAGCTACCCTCAGTCACGTACACACTGTCTGTGGCTGCTTTTGTATGACAGTGGCCAAGCTGAGTGGTGGCTAAAGAGCCTAAACATTCACTATGCGACTCTTCACAGAAGAAGCGTGCTGACTCCTGCTTTAGAAGAAGCCTAAGGGGCATAAAGGCAAATTGTGGAAAAGACAATGTACTGGTTTGCTCTGCCCTCTCAGCCTTTTGTAATAGTCTCTGGTCTCGAGTTTGCTTCATCTTTTTCTGCTCATCTAAATATACTGTTCTAAATCTCAACTCTCTCAAGGCTTTCTTTGGTTATTTGCTAAATTACCTCATAGCTGATTTTGCAATCCTCTTTAAGCTGTGGTTGAATCATAGCAGTTTAATGTATAACTTAGTACACCGTCTAGGTAACGTATTTGGAATTTAGGCGACTCCAAACCACAGAACTGCAAACCGCCCCCCCTCCCCAGCAGATTGGTGGGACAGAGGGATTTATTTGCAGAGATGAGCCTTTCTTCACCCTTCACGATGCATCATATAGGCAGCCAATTCTTCTACCCAACCAAAAACAAATTTAGTTGACTGTTAGTTTTGTTACTTTCTTTTCGATTGGTTAAGGTAATAGTGAGCCATTTGCTGCTTAACTGCCCTTTGGGGGAAGCAAAAATGGCAGGAATTACCATGCAATAATTGCCAAACATTGAGAGTTGAGTCTCTGTGCCCCCTTTAGTTAATAAGGCAGCCCTGGTAGCGATCATTAAGATGGTGATTTTTCCATGAAGGAGAAAACTGCTCCCTGATGAATTGGAGCTGAGATTAGAAATGGTAGAAGCAATGTTCTCAAACTTTAGCATGGGGAAGAATTACCAGGGGAGCCTGTTAAAATGCAGTTTCTCTGGTGTCTCCCCCAGGGAATCTGTGGGGCTTCAGCGGAACTCAGGACTCTGCAGTAATGAGTTAAAAAGAGAAGGAGAAAATGGAAGATCCAAACTGCATTCCACAAACGAATCTTGAATATTTTGTTCTTTACCTGCTCCAAGAAGCCCTCAGTTGTTACAGTTACATATATGTTCTTGTATACAATAAGAATAAAGTAGACAGGGACATCATTTTGAAAACTTTTCCTATTCTCATGTTCTGTTTAACTACCTTTATTCCCAGGGAGTAAATATGAATTGGTCCCTAATCTAAGTAAGAAATAATTTGATTTGGGAAAAAGGCTGGTCTTTGAAGGCAGTTATACACACGATCGAGTATTATTCAGCCTTAAAAAGGAGGGAAATTCTGCCATATGTGACAGCGGAGATGAACCTTAAAAACGTTATGCTAAGTGGGGGTGCCTGGGTAGTGCAGTCAGTTGAGTGACCGACTCTTGGTTTTGGCTCAGGTGGTGATCTCAGGGTCATGAGATCGAACCCCACGTCAGGGTCTGCATTCAGCACGGGGTCTGCTTGAGTTTCTCTCCCCCTCTGCCCCTCCCCACCCCACCCACAAACTCTCTCTCGCTCTCTAAAATAAATAAATAAATCTTTAAAAACAAACAAAACATTACACTAAGTGAAAAAGTCAGTCTCAGAAGGACAAATTCTGCGTGATTCCACTTCTATGACATCTAACGTAGTCGAATGCACAGAAATCCAAAAGTAGAATGGTGGTTGAGGGGAATGAGAGGGAGAGATGGGGACTTGCTGTTCGGTGCGTAAAGTTTCAGTCATGGAAGATGAAAAAGCTCTAGGGACGTGCTTATAGTTAACCATAATGCACCATTCACGTAGACATCTGTTAAGAGGGTGGATGTCGTGTGTGTGTGTGTCCGTGTGTGTTTACCACAATTAAACACAATTCAACCTAGGGCGATTTTGCTCCTCTGGTAGGCTGAAAAATGGACCCCCAAATACATTTATGTCCTAAGCTCTAGAACTTACAAACATTACCTTATGTGGTAAAAGAGATTTTGCAGATGAGATTAAGTTAAGGATCTTGAGATAGGGAGATTAATTTGCGTAATCCAGGTTGCCCAATGGATCCTTATAAGATCCTTACAAGACGGAGACAGGAGAGCCAGGGTGGAGGAGAACATCATGCAAAGGCAGAAGCCAAGATTAGAGTGGTGTGCTTTGAAGCTGGAGGAAGGGGCTGTTAGTCAAGGGACAGAGGTGGCCACTAGAAGCCAAAAAAAAGACAAGGAAACAGATTCTCCCCTGAGAGGCCTCAGAAGGAACTAGCCCTGCCAACAACTTGGTTTTAGCCCTATAAGGCTCACTTTGGACTTCTAACCTCCAGAAATGTAAGAGAATAAATTTGAACTGTTTTAAGCCACTAATTTTCTTGTAATTTGTTTACAGCAGCAATAGGGAACTAATACAGTCCTCCAGGAGACATGTGGCAATGTCTGGATAAATGACATTTTTATCTGTCATAACTCAACTGGATAGTATCTGGTGGGTAGAAGCCAAAGATGCTGCTAAAAATGTCATACAATGCACAGGACAACCCCCACACCAAAGAACTCTCCAGCCCAAATGTCACTAGTGCTGAAGCTGAGAATTCCTGCTCTCGCACTGGAACTGGCAGATCTGCATGCAGTGCCAAACATTTTTTTTTTTTTAAGATTTATTTATTTATTTATTTGACAGAGAGAGAGACGGCGAGAGGGAACACAAGCGGCGGGGGGGGGGGAGAGGAAGAAGCAGGCTTCCCGCCGAGCAGGTAGCCCGATGTGGGGTTCAATCCCAGGACCCTGGGACCATGACCCAAGCCGAAGGCAGATGCTTAACGACTGAGCCACCCAGGTGCCCCCAAACATTTTTGATCTTCAGTTTTCCATTCATCCATCATAACTCAGGCTGATATTGAGCACTTCATGGATGTGGAAGTTGTGTTTGCCTGGTTGATCATTCTCTCGCTCAAATCAGTCATCGTATCATTGGACATTTTTTATCTAGAGTCTAATCCAGGCTCCTCCCTCTGGTTTTGAAGGCTAACCACAGCTGAGCCCAAACTACTTTTTCAATATTATTTTTTTTAAGATTTTATTTATTCAACAGAGAGAGAGAGAGGGCACATACACGTGAACACAAGCAGGGGGAGCAGCAGAGGGAGAGGGAGAACCAGGCTCCTGGTTGAGCAGAAACCCCAATGCAAGGCTCGATCCCAAGACCCCGGGATCATGACCTGATCTGAAGGCAGACACTTAACCGACTGAGCCACCCAGGTGCCCCTCAATATTATTTATTATTAGTCTCTTTCACAAACCAAACAGACTTGAAAAAGGGGCAACTCCATGTAGCTCAGTGGCAGGAACAAATGAACTATTTTGTTTTTGGGGTTTTTTTTTAAGATTTTTTTATTTATTTGACAGAGAGAGACACAGCGAGAGCAGGAACACAAGCAGGGGGAGTGGGAGAAAGAGAAGCAGGCTTCCCAGCAAGCGGGAGCCCGATGGGCTCGATCCCAGGACCCTGGGATCATGACCTGAGCCGAAGGCAGACGCTTAATGACTGAGCCACCCAGGCGCCCACAAATGAACTATCTTCTTGGTGAAATAGTTCTAGGCTCTTCCAGCTATGGTATTCCATTTTAGATTCAAATTCCACAGGGATAATCTGCTTGTTCTAACTTGGTCACGTGCTCTCCCCCAGACTAATCACTCATGGCCAGGGATGATCTTCTCTCACTTTATTTGGAGAGAAATATTGGCGACTCTGAAGACTTCTCCAAAGCACTCACTCTAGTGACTTGCACACAGCACATATGCAAATACTGGTTAAATGAATGACAGAATGAAACACCAAGTCATCGGGACTTATTCTGACCTTTATCTCTGCCCCGTTATTTTGTGATTGTGTCAGGTTTAACCTAAGCATTATGTGGCAAAAAATTTTTTAAAAACTAAAGTTCAGGGCACCTGGGTGGCTCAGTCAGTTAAGGGTCTGCCTTCGGCTCAAGTCATAATCCCAGGGTCCTGGGATCAAGCTCGGTGGGGAATCTGTTTCTCCCCTTGCACCCCTCCCCCCCACTTGCGCACTCTCTCTCTCTTTCAAATAAATAAATAAAATCTCTTAAAAAATTAAAGTTGAGGTTCAGAAATATGCTCTTATTAAACTAATTTTCAAAGCTTTCCTCTTTATAATAAAAAATGAACAAAGTGTATTGAGCAAAAGCCAGACTATGCTTTACACTCAGAAATACAAAATTTATTAAATAAATGAAGAAAGAAATTTGTACAATTCATAGTTGATCCGTCTGGGCTCACTATACACTTTTGTTCAGCCTAGTAAGTATTTTCAATTTTCTTGAATAATGGCAAACTACAACCCATAGATTAAAACTGGCCCATTGTTTGTTTTATAAATAAAGTTTTATTGGAACATGACAATGCTTTTTTTTTTTTTATGTTTTTCTATGGCTGCTTTGGTGCTACACGACAGAGTTGAGTACTCATAACAGTAAATCCTGTGGCCTGCAATGCTAAAACATTTCCTATCTGGCTTTTTACTGAAATGGTTTCTGACTTCTGATTTAGATTCTATAAACCTCTTTACTGGAGATGTACTCTAACCTTGTGAAAAAGCTCAATATCCCACCCTCATCCTCTTTTCCCACTCCAAGAGGAGAAATTTATGATCTGAATCAAGGACAGACAAAAGGGTACATAGAAGCTGCAGTGACATTTTTGGGGTGGGGGGAGGGAGCCAAACTCTCTTCCTATTCATGATTTATTCTCCCCCTTCTCATGCTGTCTTTGGAGATAGACTGCAGAGGCAAAGTGGAACCACAGTGGTACACAGAAAGAGTCATGCAGTTGTTAGAGCAGATTCAGTTTCCAAAGAGAAAAGTCAGAGAAGAGCCTATTCAGTCTGCATTCAGCCCAGCCCAGCTGACCAGGACAGGCACTGGGACAGGGCTGGGAAGAAAAAGTGAGCCTAAAACCAGCATAACCATGGTGTTCATTCTTTAGCTCTGTTCCATTACGGAAAATGTTAAGATATTACAAAGTTTCCCTCACACTGAACAGAAATTCTCTTCACTGGTATTGCATTCTTCTGGAACTTTCTTTTCCATGTGTTATGGGCTGAATTATGTCCCCTCAAAATTCATATATTGAAGTCTTAATTTCCCATATCTCAGAATGTAGTATCATTCTTGAAGACAGGGTCTTTAAAGAGGTAATTAGGTTAGAAGAACCATGAGAGACAATGGACTCTGAAAAACAAACTGAGGGTTCTAGAGGGGAGGGGGTTGGGAGGATGGGTTAGCCTGGTGATGGGTATTGAGGAGGGCACGTTCTGCATGGAGCACTGGGTGTTATGCACAAACAATGAATCATGGAACACTATATCTAAAACTAATGATGTAATGTATGGGGATTAACATAACAATACAAAAATTTAAAAAAAAAAAAAGAGGTAATTAGGTTAAAATGTGGTCACTGGGGTGGACCCTAATCCAAGCTGTCTGATGTCCTTAGAAGAAGAGGAAATCAGGACAAAGACATACACAGAAAAAAACACCATATGAAGACACAGGAAGAAGAGCATCAACAAGTCAAGGAGAGAGCCCTCAGTAAGAACCGACCCTGCTGACACCTTGATCTTGGGCATCTAGCCTCTCAAATTATGAGAAAATAAATTTCTGTTGTTTCAGCCACCTAGTCTGTGGTACTTTGCTAAGGCAGCCCTAAGGAACTAGTATACAACGTATCAGCCTGCATATATGAGTGGAAAACTATCTTATCTTCTGCTCACCAGGTTAAATATCCACTCTCCCCTCCTACATTTCATTTCGGCTTACTGACTGAGTACCATTTCCATTATTTTTTAATATATACGTTTTCTAAATGTTTCTATCCATTGATTCAGCAATTCTACCGCCAGAAATTTTCCATACTAATGAAATCATCCTATAGAAGCACAAAGCTTTATGCACAAAGATTTACATCGCAGCGAGGCATATTATTTTCTCCAACTTAAAAAAAAATGGTATATTACATATACTTTATTTTACAAAAAAAAATTTAACCCAAAATACATGTCTGGTGACATTTTCAAATAATATGAAGATATGTAAGTAAAAGGTGAAAATCTCCCGTTACATTTACTCACAAATGCACTCCCCAGAGAGAACCAAGGGACTGAATCATCTGCATATATGATTATAAATATATGCTCCTATATATTTTTAAACAGAAATGGAAAAATTATTATATATAGTGTTAGAATTTTTTTCAGTTATGATATCATGGTTATCTTCCTACGTTAATTCAATTTCTCAGCCTTCCCTGTCTTCACAATTCGTGCTCAGTTTTAAAGAGTCAAGTTCTCATCCTCCTGTCCTTCCCTAACTCTCTGCTGAGTGCCTTTCTCTAGGCCTTTACAGCGCGCTGGGCATATTAACTACCTTGTCCAGCACATATGACCATAGTTAAGAATAATGGCTCTGGAGTCAAGCTGCTTGGGTTTGAATCCTAGTGTATGGGTTTCCTACAGCTGCTGTAACAAATTATCACTGACTTGGTGGCTTAAAACAACATAAATTTTTTATCATACAGCTGCAGAGGTCAAAAGTCCTAAAATCAGGTCAAAAGCCCTGCTGTGTTCCTTCTGGAGGTTCCAGGGGAGAATCTACTTCCTTGCCTTTCCAGCTTCTGAAAGCCTCCTGCCTTCCTTGGTTCATGGCCCCTTCCTCCATCTACAGGGTCAGTGGTGTAGCATCTTCCAGTCTCTGTCTCCCTCCCTCCCTCTCTCTCTCTCTCTCTCACACACAAATCCTCTCTCTCTCTCCTCTCACTCACACACACATACATACACACACACACATACATTCACACCTCTGGTTTCATTGTCACATCTCCTCTGACTCTGATATTGCTGTCTCCCTCTTATAAAGACCCTTGTGATGACATCGGGCCCAACCAGATAATCCAGGACAATCTTCCCCTCTCAAAATCTTTAACTTAATCACATTGGCAAAGTCCCTTTTCCAATGAAAGTAACATTACATTTTACTATTTTACCCTACAGGTGATTTCCATATAGAGTAATAGTCATAAATTCTGGGGATTAGGTGGTGGACATCTTCGAGCACCTTCTACCTACCACATCTGGAAGCGCCATCTTGTGAGCAAGATACGCCTCAGTCTCGACATCTATCAAAAGAGCAGAGATCATCCCTACGCATAAGGTTGATGTGAAAATCCAGTGAGTTCATTCATGTGAATGGTGCCTGCAACATGGTATATGTTCAGTAATGTGAGGATTTATTACAACTATACAGTTATCGATGTACCTTATTTGACCTACAGTAGACTGCTAGTTCCTCGAAGAAAACAGTATTCCCAGGGACTAGCATAGGGTCTGGGACATATTACAAGCTCAGTAAGTGTTTGTTAAGCTGAATTGCTCCACCTAGGAGACCATTATTTAGCCAGGAAAAATGATAGAGAATTTGCAATGTTATCAAAAACCTCATCGTGTTGTCATATTAAGCGACAAAAGCGAAATAAAATATGCATAGATAATCACAGCTGTTATAAATGTGCAGAGCTAAAAAGGATGCATAAAAATAGAATGGAAGGAAATATGCCCAAACATGAACAGTTGGTGGTCTTCGAATGGTGGAATGATGGGCGATTTTGTCTTCCTATTTTTGCCTTCAGATTTTCTCTATTTATTTTTAACGTGTAAAAATAACATACATCTGATTTACACACACAGAGACACACACACATCTTGCTCAAACAAGAGAGGCAACATTATACACTGAGTAAGAACTCGGGCTCTGAGCTCCTCTCTGGACGACCGTCTGTCTGGTCCATCACTTATGAGCTGGGTACACTGAGGCAAACTGTCCTTGTGGATGTTGTTGTTGTTGTAGCTGTTGTGTTTCTGCTTCCCTGTTTTCACCTGAACTGAGGAGAGCGACTGTGTACCCAAAGGGCTGCCAGGCGTCCAATAAACGCCCAGCACCTCACCTGGTACACAAGACACCCTGAAAAACTTAGCTATCCCTCTCACGGTTATTCCTGAGGGGACGATACTGATTCAAACACACATAGAAAGAGTTATAAGGAGGCATTTGTTGAGAGAAGGGAAGCAGAGAATATTGCCAGCTTGCTAAATCTCACAATCTAGAAGACTTATTCCATGTAAGCCCCTCTCAGGTAAGGAGGGGCCAAAGCTGGTATTTCAAGAGCGTTTTGCGAACATTCTGTTTTTAGCAACAGAACTCCCTCCCCCTAAATCTCATTCAGATCCCCCAGATATAAAACAGATCAAAACAGCTGCTCTGGTAAAATGGGGGTCAGGCCACGCCTTCTGAGCTCTACAACACTCTTACTGATCGGAGGCTTCTCTGAGAACACTTTGGAAAGCACTCTTCCCACAAAAACCTAATGGGTTCACAAACTGTCATTTTGCCAACCTCTTCCGGGAAAGGGAGCACCGTGTCGTGGGCACCCTACTGTGGTTTTAGGGGGCAACAGGGGGCAAAGGGCATATTAGGAACAGCTGTACCCAGGCTTCTGAACTACTTGGCACAGCATTTTGGGCATGTCTCAAGCCTGTTCCTTAGGAGCCGTGCCCTTATTTGAGCCAGAACCACACAAAGGCATTGTCCTCAAACACTGGCCCTCCTCTTTCTTGACTGGCCCTCTGTTTACCCATTCATCAGCAGGCGGTGGCTGGCATGTTCCTCTTTGATTTTGTGACTCAGAGCAGCAGGCTAAGACCTGAGCTGAATAAACATCATATCATTTGGCACTGGCAGGATTCCTGGTAGCCTGGGTCAGGCAAGGTTTAAGGAGGATTAGGTTTAGATTAGAAAGGGGGTTGAGTTATTTCCCCCCCCCCCCTCCCGTGGTCTCTTTTAAGTGCCTTAGGGTTTTGTAAGAGGAAAGTGGGCTAAGAGCCTGGGCTCAGTTGCTCCAGAAATAAAAGTGGCGAGCTTGGTGTTCTTTTCTGGAAGATCAGAGTATGTCCTTCTCCCAACTGTGGTTTCTCCCGTGAGGGTCGCAGGCTCTTAGGAATTTGCTGAAAGTTCTAAACCTTTTCTTCTAGAAAACTCTATACACACACACATGCACGCAATTTTACTTGGCTGGCATTCCAGGCCGGAGGGATTCTAAGAGCCTATATAGCTCGCTACTGGAGGCTGCACTCTTCCCCTGCTGAGCTCGGGGGTGCCCCATCTGGCTGTCCTTTCCAGAGTCGCTCCTCAGTGGCCACTGGTCATGCTGAATGGACCTTGTTGTCACAATGCCAAAGGTTTCGCTGGCAGTCTGGCCTTGGAGAGGCTAGCTGAGGGCTCTGGCAGATGCTCTTGTTTATTACACAAAGTCTTGCTCCACTCCGTGGAGACAGCTTGCAAACCAAAACTGTTTCATTTCCCAGTGACGAACAGGTTAGAATGGAGAAGGGAGGAACACAAAAAAACACAAACAGCCAAGGTTCACACCTTTTGAAAGCATAATCTCCTTAGATTCCCTGCAAGATTGTCCTTTCACCCCAATGTCTGATTTTGCTTCTGGGGCAATTGTGGTTGGTTCTGCCCTCCGACAAAAGAGATTAATGGCTGAAATTTTCGTCCTTTGCTCCTCTCTTCTTCCCCACCTCCACCATTTCTAAAAAGGGTGAGGCTAACATGTTTTTTTTTCCTCAGATAAATGGATGTTCCCATTTATGGTCAGACACTGGAGTGCCCAGTCTATTGTTTATTTACTGTGTGACAGTGAGAAAGTCATTAACTTCTCTGAGCTTCAGTTTTTTCTAGAGATTAAAACAGTACCTGCTGCATAAGGTGGTTGTGAGAACTCCACGAGGGACAACTGGTTAGTAACGCTGTCACTCCAAGTGACCATTTGGGAATGGCTTATCATACATCTTATAAGCAGATTCGTATCTGCCAGTGGCAAATAATTTTCCCTCTAGGACCCCTTCTGGCACCTTAAACACAAACATAAACCCTCTCTAATTTTGTACAAGGAAGTTCTACACGCCACATCTGGGATGAGTCACTACTTAGGTGACATCATTTCAGGGCCTCTTTGAAGATTCTAATCACAAATAATACTCTTACCATGGAGGTAAGGGAACTTGGTATGCCCAACCTAGGCTACTGTGTAAAAAATATATTTTAAAACATTCAGACTCTGTTCTTCATTGAAATACCACTGTCCTATCAGGGGAGTAAACCATACAGTTTTCCATAAAAGTTAACATTTATTGGAGCACTTTTCATGCACTAGTAGATGTCCTATAAACAATTTTCCTGGTTTAATCCTTCCAATAACCCTCCAAATAGGTACTACTTTTATCCCTGCCAGTTTATAAATGAAAACAGAGGCTCAGAGAGGTTAAGTAAATGGCCCGGGGTCACAGAGCTTGTAAATATCAGAGTTGGTGGTAAATCTAGAGCCTCCTGCATCATGCTGCTTTGATCTCTCCAAATTTTTATGAGACTGTGTTGCCTCTCTTTACACTCCTGAGAACAATAATTTTCAGTTGAGAAGTTCATCCTTGTGCCCTTTGATGGACCTGACAGTCTCCCCCTAGTAAAAATCTCAGATGGCTTAACGCTGTCCAGAGCAAATTCAGCTTCAGATTTATTTAAAGCAGTCTTCACATTGTTTGTAATGCTACTGGATAATTTATTTTTTAACCTCCATGCAGAAGAAAATTATGTAAGTGTACACATCCTTCATTGCTCATCAGTCGGCGGGGGGTGGGGTGGGGGGGTGGGAGTAAGAGTGTCCATTTACATCATCCAAATGTTTGCTACCAAACGTAAGGAACAGTTCTTAAAACTGAGCACAGACTCCCACGGTGGTGCTTGGAAGCGCTCGCACCATGGGCTCCAGCCTATTTTCTCATTTCTATTGGCCCTGAGCATGTTTTAGATCTGAACTAAACTTCTTTATGGGATTTTTTTTTTTCCTGATTATAAAAGTGATATATGTCCATTGTAGGAAATTCAGAAAATATAGTAGAGTATAAAGAAGCCAATAAAACAGGGCCAAATTTCTTAGTGTGTGATCTGGGTCCAGGTTCAAAGCTTGTTTGGCTTTGAATATTACCTGTGCAGTTATTTTTGTGAAGAGCTATAAAGAAAACCCCTTTGATTCTAGGGCAATTTCAAGGTATTTTACCTTAAGTCATTTTAAAGCAGTCAAATGAGAAAAAAGAAGAATTTCCCGGTTTCTAATTGTTACGGATGAATCTCTGCAGAATTGTTGAATGGGGGAAGAGTAAGCTTCTGAGATTCCCAAATGCTTTGTATCGCACGGCAAACTGGATTCTTGCCTTCATATTTAAAACTTCCAACATGATCTGGAGTCTTGAGTTTCCAAAGCTGTGGTTTAAAAAGACTAAGTAACTAGAAATGTGATTTCCCACTCTCCATTTCTGTCCATTTTTCTTCCTAGTCATGAAAGATTAAAATATTATACCTAAAAAAAGAAAACTGCAAAAATCAAGTTTTCCATGATCACATGTGGCTATCTACAATATTTTACTATTTATATCTCATTGGAGCAAGATTCAAAGACTGAGTTATTCTTTCTTACTGTTCTGGCCATTAGATATTTTATTTTTTAAGTTTTTTTTTTTTATGGGACCCATCAGATATTTTAAATCTATTGAAAAGTTGTTTTCACGCACTGACTGTATATGACCATGAAAAAGAAAAAGGTCATACCATTTACTTGCCTGTGTCCCTGAATCAACTATATTCAACTAATGCTATGTGTATAGAATGTCTCCAGCAGTATGTAAAAAAATTAAATAGATTGGAGCCTTGTTTTCTTCTGTTCCACTTGATCTGAAAATCAGATCAGAGAAGAGTTGATTTCATTCTAAACAGTGGCCTTTTCCATGTTGTCTGCAGGCCTCAGTCCTTAAGGCAATTAGTGTTTTCAAATTTACAATCCACAATTTGAGAGGCATTAATTGCTTATATAATTACTTATTTATGTAATATTTATTTACTTGCTTTTCACTTCACTTCATCTGAGAACCTCCACGTGATTCATAAATATTAACACATTGTAATTACGTTTCATCGCAAGAAAAATATGATGGATGGTCATTAGTAGTTTTAAACCATTGTTAGCTTTGCAACTGACCGAGAAAGCTGACAATAAGATTTGTAGCTATTGTTTATCTCTAACTTAGAATATATCATTCTTCTTTTTGTGTCAGGGATATGCTATTACATACTGAAAAAAAGTCTGGATGATATTTTAGCATTGCCAAGTGATACTGGAAGGACGTGATGTAAATTCACTCTTCTTACCTGAAGAAGTTAGTGATTCTGCCTCTAAAATGTTAGGGATGTCTTTAATTAATTAAGCACATGAGATTTTAATCTTAGGGTCCTCTAAAAACTGATATTGTACTTTTAGAGTGACCTCCAAGAACCAAACAAAAAGTCTAATAATTATAAGTTTTCCAACCAAAAAGCCTAATAATTATGTTTGGCATTTCCCAGGATGAAAAACAATGAACAAGCCAGCAAACATTATTTTGATACCTAGTTAGTCTGTCTAGGCTTGTGCCCTTTGCCTTTCCCTCTGGACCCTCGGAACACTTGTGCTCTTTTCTTTCTAAACTTCAGATTGCTGACCTGTATTATTTGTTGTCATTGTCTTAGCTGTTGTCGCTACTTTTTAGTTCATTCTCTTAGGGTGGTGGAGCTCCATGCTGTGAATTATGATTTATAATCTCTTGTCTTGTGTTTATGACATTTGGCTTCTTTCCAACATGACTTATTGCTGACCTTGTTTTTAACATTTGGGCATGATGCTTTTATATTTCAAAGCTGACCTCTAATTGTGTGTTATATTTTGTTAATCTTGAGCAACGGATCTGGGGAATTACAGCTGAGAGGGGCTGAAAACGCTCCCAGAAATGTAGTGGCAACTGCTATGATTCACCAGCAGGGCCGAAAGCTGATGTATAGGGCCGCTCAGAACAGGAACTCGTTTGGACTATAAATCTGAGTCACTCCCTGACCTAGTAATGCTCCATCAGAGCCCCTGACTCTAGGAAAAGGATCATCTTTGACTTCATAGTAAATAATAATGTCTGTTTTTCCAAAAGAATGAACAAAGTTGTAACCTCCTCTTGTTGACTTTTAATTATACGTGTTTCCTAGCAATATTCTAATTTAATAAACAAGTACCTGTGTATATCTCAATGTCTCTA
Organism: Phoca vitulina; assembly: GCF_004348235.1. NCBI lineage: Eukaryota > Metazoa > Chordata > Mammalia > Carnivora > Phocidae > Phoca > Phoca vitulina. The sequence goes on along the minus strand of NW_022589740.1, from coordinate 12,479,738 downwards.
TAATATTCCTCATGTTCATGTTAGTGTGTTTAAATGTTGATAACTCTATCATTCTAGCCATTTGGATCTGCAAGCTTATGAAACAGATGTGTCCCCATGGGGACATAGTTAGATGGTCTTCTCAAAGCTTTCAATTTGGATACATTTAAATTAATACTAAAGGAAGTAATTACATTATAAAATTATAGTTTCCCCAAAGGCTTCTGAGTTGAGATCTCTATTGTCCTAGAAGTTGGCGATCATTGGTCTTAGGTACACCTTAGACATCATAATTTTTATTAAGATTAATTCTATTAATTGCTTGGTGGTCCATTCCTACATTTAATAACCCATTTTCTGAGATACCTTCTATAAAACTAATAGAACTTTCTACCAAAGCAATGTAAAACCAGTATTTTTTAAATTATTATTATTTTTGAGCAGTCTTCAGTAGAAGCAGAGAAAAAGGACTATTTTTTTCCTTCCGTCCTCCCTTCCTCCCTTCCTTCCCCCCTCCCTCCTTCTTTCCTGATTTACACTCTTATAAAAAGGAGATCTATCCTGGACATAAGCCATGTGGCTAGCAAGTCAGGATTCTATTACCAAAGCTTATTTCTTACCTTTACCTGGTTGTAGATTCACCAGACTCTACAAGATGTGGACCACTGAAGAACACCTTTTGGAAAAAGCACAGGTTTTATATTTAGATGCAGCTGCATCCAAATATGTGTCTTCCATGTAGTCCTACTGTGCGACTTTGTACAAGCTAACCTCAGTCTCAACATTTGTAAAAGGGAGAAAACAATAGCTAACCTGTAGAACGGTGATATGGCTTAAATTAGATTGGAAATATAAGAACCTAAAACAATGCCTTCTACGCAGTAGATACTCTAGATATGGATCTAAGGTAATTAGTTAATCTCTCAAATATTCTAACAATGTTCATTAAATCCAGTAGTTTATGAAAAAATCTCTCTCTCTCCAGTAGTTTATGAAAAACAGTAAGGGATGCCTAGGTGGCTCATTTTGTTGAACATCCAACTTTGTTTTCAGTTCCCTCGTGGTCATGGGATCAGGGCCTGAAGTGGGCTCTGCACTCAGCATAGAGTCTGCTTCAGATTCTGTCCCCCTCTCCCTCTCCCTCTGCCCCTCCACCTATTCTCTCTCTCTCTCAAATAAATAAAATCTTAAAAGAAAAACAACAAACTTTCTTTACATACGAATAATACCACCTTTCAAAAAGAAAACTTCACTTTCTCTGTACCATCAATAATTATTTCTTATTCATCTCACTTATCTAGCCAAGGAGTATACAATAATTGAAACAGATGAAGAGAAATCAAGAAACTCTGCCCTTGCTCCAGTTTGGTCACAGTTGATAATGAGATTTCAAAGAGGAATAATATTGTAAACACAGTGAATTAGAAGATTGAACTGCAAAAGATCCAGAAAGACAAGAAGAAGCTATAAATGGTTACAGAATATGAAAAATCTAAGATGAAACTCAGGCAAGGTGTTCTGGTGTATTGGCAAAATGGAAGGGGCTGCTGGACCAACTCCTGGTAGTCACTTAAACTTGGAAGTAATTACGAGGAAAAAGATCCATTCAGGAGGGTGTCTAAGGAGATAAGTTCAAAAGAGGCACAAAAAAAAAAAAAAATGATTAATAGGAAATAGGAGGGGGGACCAGAATAATAATGAGACTTCACCATATCCCAAAGGCTGTTTGTGCATGTCATCTGTTTCTCCGAGCAGCCCTGAGGGAGGGGAATCTCACTTACTACCATTATTTTATAGATGTGGAACTGAAGCTCAGGCATGGTTAAGTGACATCCCCACAGTCACATAGTAAAGGAGCAGGGCAGAGCCTGCTTCTCCCTCTCCCTCTGCCTGTGCTCTGCCTACTTGTGTTCTCTCTCTGTCAACTAAATAAATAAAATCTTAAAAAAAAAAAAAAGATTTTATTTATTTACTGGAGAGAGAGAGAGAGAGAACAGAGGGAGAAGGAGAAGCAGGCTCCCCGCTGAGCAGAGAGCCAGATGCAGGGCTCCATCCCAGGACCCTGGAATCATGACTCGAACCGAGGGCAGACACCTAACCAACAGAGCCACCCAGGTGCCCCTAAATACACCCATATTAATACCAATTAGGACTTGACCCCAAACTCATATTGGGTTTCCTACCCTCAGGACCTCACCAGGCTATATCTTCAACTCTGAGTGAGTAAGACTTAGTAGAAAAGCAGATCAAAGATAATAGGCTTGATGATCGCACTCAGAATCACACGAACATATGTTGGTCATCTTGCAGGATATTAAAAAACTAAAACTGAAACATAATAACACTTATACAGTAAAATACACACATCTTAAAGTGTACAGCTTGATGAATTTTTACATATGTATACACCCATATAACCACTACTATCAAGATAATGGAACATTCTGGGCACCCGCAGGCCATTTCAGAGTATCTGTAAAAATCAATTTCCCCGGGGACGCCTGGGTGGCTCAGTGGGTTCTGCATCTGCCTTCAGCTCAGGTCATGATCTCAGGGTCACGGGATCGAGCCCCCCATGGAGCTCCTGCTCGGCAGGGAGCCTGCTTCTCCCTCTGCCTCTTCCTGCCGCTCCCCCTGCTTGTGCTATCTCTATCTCTGACAAATGAATAAATAAAATCTTAAAAAAAAAAAAAAACCTTCCCCACTCTAAACTGTCAATGTGCAGGAAGATGGCTTTTGTCTCCAGACTTAATTGGCCAGGCACATTCAAGCAATTGTTTTAAGACTTCAGGGAATTCTTAAATATTCAGAGGGAGGCCCCAAGGTAAATACGAGGGTGGGTTAAGCTTGTACCTGATACTGCAGGTTTGGGTGGCTGCTCTGTGACCCGTCCCCGCTCTGCGGCACTCCCAGCTGGTTTCCCTCTTCACGTGGTTTGAGTCAGACGGATCCCACCCCCAGCAGCTCCAGGGTTGGACGACGGGAACTAGGCCTGAGCCAATGAGCAGGCTGCATTCCCCTGCCCGGCGATAGGCTGAGGGATAGGCATGTGACCCACTCGCAGCCAATGCAATGCCGTCAGGCTGCCGAGCCGAGACCAGGGCGGCCCCCTCCTTCAGTTGGTGGGACGCTCAGGAAGGCGTGTGAGAAGTGAGCGTGATCGTTTTACAACAGTGAGCAAAGGCCGTCTGAGAGGGAGCCGGTAGCAGCGAGAACAGAGCCACAGACCGAGAGAGGGGAAGCTGATCTGCTGACTCGGCGGAGTCCCTTATCCACCGTTCCTGAAGTAAGATCTAGCCCTCCGTGTTGAAGTTATCAGACTCGTAGAAACTCCTGCCTAAACCAGTTTAAATTGGGTTTTCTGTCACATGCAGTCAAAAATGACTGGACTTAGTACGTGTCTGAAAGGGCTAAATTATTCTCTATAAGAGAATGAGGGGAATTTTTTTTTCTTCTCGTAAAAAGAAGTGGGCACATAGGGAGGAATAGAGAGAGGCTGTCGAATTGTTGCAGATAAGGATGAAAGACTTGTTTTTTGAGGACAAAGATGATTACTATTGTAATCATATTTTTTGCATTCTGTGTTACATAACTTTCACCTTCCCAAAACTTTAGTAAAATCTGGCTACATATAAGAATATCTCCTGCGAATGGTGTGTGTGTATTTGTGTGTGTGCATGTATAAGGAGGGGGCAGGGAGGGAAGACTGGGTTCTACGTTCTATTGACATAGTACAGAATAAAGAAAGCAATAGGTTAGGAAAAGACCGTCCCTAAACTCAAATTTAGCAGAACAGGAGCTTGGGGTCAAAGCTCTCCACAAGAATGTAAGCCCTCCAGAAATTCATAGAATCACTGAGGAATGCCTTAAGACTTCCCACAAATCATGGGATGGGGGATTGAGGCTATCTCCTGTAGGTTTGAAGGGGGTAGAGTGACCTCAACTAACTACGGCTCACATTATTTCTAAGTCTACTTGTTCAACAATGACATTACTTGCTAGTAAGCGCTCTCGCAATCAATCCTAAATTTGGATCTGTTAAAGGAAATAAAAAGGCCAACAAAAATCTATATGCAGAGCTGAAAAGAAAAACAGCAATGACAAGACATTTTCCAAGAGTGTCTTGAAATAAGAAACTTGACAGTTAACAAGCAATTCCATTTTACTGCTTTGCAAGAGGTCAGTTTCCCCATCCTCAAATATATCCAAAGGAAAACAAAATGCATGCACTTTCCAGTGTTTAATGTAGCTGCCTGTGCATAATGGTAGGCCCAAATGAACTTAACTTACTTGCAGGCCTCTGAAGTTACTAGTTAGCCCCAAATAAAATATTTAGCACTTGTGAGTAATAATACTCACCATCCCGCCCCAGCATGGGGCTTCTTCTGTTCAGTTAACATTTATTATATCCTAACAGCACTAGATGTTCTGTGGGTGTAGACTATAAAGTAGGCACAGTCTATGCCCTCAGAAATTTCATGCAGAAAAAGCCTATATATAGGCCATATATATATATATATATATATATGTATGTAGCACCAAGACATTCTCCACAGGCCAGTTCCATTTACAAGAAAGCAATAGTATTTAAAAGCTAAGGAAAAGGGGAAGCGGGAGATTATATGTTGGGTTCCCCAGGAAACAGACCCTGGGATGAAAGTCAGCATGCAAATAATTTATTAGGAAGTGCCCTTGGGATGAAAACCAGTGGATGGGAAGGGAAGGAGAGGGAAGAAAGCAGGGTGGGGAGGGGAAAAAAGTAGTGGTGTAAACCCAGGCCTGAGGTGGCCCCATGAGGAGTGCTGAAGCTGGGATGGCCTTTCTGGGTTGCTTTTAGTTGGGAGGGGAAAGCCCGGACCAATTATTGGAAGCAGGCTTCCCCAGGAAGGGCTGTGCCATTGGATAGAACAGTTCTGAGAATAGTAGGCAGACATCCTTTCCAGAAACTGCTGGAGAAATAAATTCTCCAGTCCTGAAAGAGGGACCTGAGTGGCACACAGCATCTACACCCCCAGAAATTATTTAAGATTTTGGAATTCAAGGGAAAGATGGCGGAGGAGTAGGGGACCCTATTTCAACTGGTCCCCAGAATTGAGCTGGATATCTACCAGACCACACTGAGCACCCACGAAACCAGCCTGAGATGTAAGAAGATCTGGATCTCTACAAACAGAATATCGCAGGCGGTTGGTTTTGAGGTACAAAGTGGGGAGCCGTGATTCCACGGGCAGATATTGGAGGATAAACGGCAGCGGGAGGGTGCCTGGCCATGGGGAGCCTACACCGCCAGTGAGCAACAGCCTCGCACACTGCGGACGGGCACAGACTCGCAGACCGGTAGTGTCGGGAAAGGACTTTAGGGCAGCCCCTGGGGCGGAAACCCGGAGCGGCGGGGTCGCGCGGGTGAACTGGGAGCGGCTGGCGGTTTTAGAAGCACAAAGGGCAGAGACGTGCCCTGACCTGGAGGCAGGACTGGGAGCACTGCGGAGGGGTGCACAACCCAGGACGCAGCAGTTTATAGCAGCACGGACAGAAACGGAGACAGTGTGGTCTGGAGAGCTCACTGAAGAACAGACTGCGATCTATCTGCTCTGAGGCAGAGGGTTGGAAATGGTCTCTTCTGCTGTGACTCACGGAAGAGACGCGGAAAGCCGCCAGGGAAAGCCACCAGAGAACAAAAGCCCCCAAAACTAATTCCCACTGAGCCCATCCCCCGCCACAGGGGGGCAGGGCAACTCTGCCCAAACAGGGTTGCCTGAGTAACAGCGTGGCAGGCACCTCCCCCAGAAGACAGGCTGGGAAAACAAGAGGCCAGCAACCCTAAGGTCCCAAGAAAACAGGTGCATCTTGCTTGGGTTCTGGTCAATAATTTGAACTCTATACATTCCCTCAACCACCCATCAACAGAATGACTAGGAGGAGGAGCCCCCAAAATAGAAAAGGCTCAAAGATTATGATTTATGCTGCAGATTTACAAATGGATGCAGATATAACCAAGATGTCGGAGATGGAATTCAGGCTAGCAATTGTGAAGACAATGGCTAGGATGGAGAAATCAATTAATGGCAACATAGAGTCTCTAAGGGCAGAAATAAAAGGTGAATTGGCAGAATTTAAAAATGCTATCAGTGAGATCCAATCCAATCTAGATAATCTAACAGCTAGGGTAACTGAGGCAGAAGAGCGAATAAGCGACCTGGAAGACAATATAATAGATAAAAAGGGAAAAGAGGAGGCCAGGGAAAAACAACTCAGAATCCATGAAAATAGAATCAGAGAAATAAGTGACACCATGAGGCGTTCCAATGTCAGAATAATTGGAATCCCAGAGGGAGTGGAGAAAGAGAGAGGACTAGAAGATGTATTTGAGCAAATCGTAGCTGAGAACTTCCCTAATCTGGGGAATGAAACAAACATTCGAGTCCTAGAGGCAGAGAGGACACCTCCTAAGATCAAGGAAAACAGGCCAACACCCCGGCATGTAATAGTAAAACTTGCAAATCTTAGAACCAAGGAAACCATCTTAAGGGCAATTAGGGGGAAGAGATTCCTTACATACAGAGGGAGGAACATCAGAATAACGTCAGACCTATCCACAGAGACCTGGCAAGCCAGAAAGGCCTGGCAAGACATATTCAGGGTACTAAATGAGAAGAACATGCAGCCAAGAACACTTTATCCGGCAAGGCTTTCATTTAGAATGGATGGAGAGATGAAGAGCTTCCACGACCAGCAGAAACTGAAAGAATATGTGACCACTAAGCCAGCCCTGCAAGAAATATTAAGGGGGGTTCTATAAAAGGAGAAAGACCCCAAGAGTGATATACAACAGAAATTTACAGGGACAATCTATAAAAACAACGTCTTCACAGGCAACATGATGACAATTAATTCATATCTTTCAATAATCACTCTCAATGTGAATGGCCTAAACGCTCCCATAAAACGGCACAGGGTTGCAGATTGGATAAAAAGACAGGACCCATCCATATGCTGTCTACAAGAGACTCATTTTGAACCTAAAGATGCATCCAGACTGAAAGTGAAGGGATGGAGATCCATCTTCCATGCCAGCGGACCTCAAAAGAAAGCTGGGGTAGCAATTCTTAGATCAGACAAATTAGATTTTAAACTAAAGTCTGTAATAAGAGACACAGAAGGACACTATATCATTCTTAAAGGGTCTATCCAACAAGAAGATCTAACAATTGTAAATATCTATGCCCCCAACATGGGAGCAGCCATCTACATAAGCCAACTGTTAACCAAAATAAAGAGTCATATTGATAACAATACATTAATTGTAGGAGACCTCAATACTCCACTCTCAGCAATGGACAGATCATCTAAGCAGAAAATCAACAAGGAAACAAGAGCTTTGAATGGTACATTGGACCAGATGGACCTCATAGATATTTACAGAACATTCCACCCTAAAACAACAGAATACTCATTCTTCTCGAGCGCACATGGAACTTTCTCCAGAATAGACCATATCCTGGGTCACAAATCAGGTCTCAACTGATACCAAAAGATTGAGATTATTCCCTGCATATTCTCAGACCACAATGCTCTAAAACTGGAACTCAATCACAAGAAAAAATTTGGCAGAAATTCAAACACTTGGAAGCTAAAGACCACTCTGCTCAAGAATGTTGGGTCAACCACGAAATCAAAGAACTTAAACAATTCGTGGAAATCAATGAGAACGAAAACACATCGGTCCAAAACCTTTGGGATACCGCAAAGGCAGTCCTAAGGAGGAAATACATAGCCATCCAAGCCTCACTCAAAAAAATAGAAAAGTCCCGAATTCACCAACTAACTCTACACCTTAAAGAACTAGAGAAAAAGCAACAAACGATGCCTAAGCCATGCATTAGAAGAGAAATAATTAATATTAGAGCAGAAATCAATGAATTAGAAACCAGAAACACAGTAGATCAGATCAACGAAACTAGAAGTTGGTTCTTTGAAAGAATTAATAAGATTGATAAACCACTGGCCAGACTTACCCAAAAGAAGAGAGAAATGACCCAAATTAGTAAAATTATGAATGAAAGGGGAGAGATCAAGACTAACACCAAGGAAATAGAAACAATTATTAGAAATTATTATCAACAACTATATGCCAATAAACTGAGCAATCTGGATGAAATGGAGACCTTTCTGGAAACCTATAAGCTGCCAAGACTGAAACAGGAAGAAATTGACAACCTGCATAGGCCAATAACCAGTAACGAGATTGAAGCAGTGATCAAAATCCTCCCAAAAAACAAGAGTCCAGGGCCTGATGGATTCCCTGGGGAATTCTACCAAACATTCAAAGAAGAAATAATACCTATTCTACTGAAGCTGTTTCAAAAAATAGAAACAGAAGGAAAACTTCCAAACTCATTCTATGAGGCCAGCATTACCTTAATCCCCAAACCAGGCAAAGACCCCATCAAAAAGGAGAATTTCAGACCGATATCCCTGATGAATGTGGATTCCAAAATCCTCAACAAAATCCTAGCTAATAGGATCCAACAATACATTAAAAGGATCATCCACCACGACCAAGTGGGATTTATCCCCGGGATGCAAGGGTGGCTCAACATTCGCAAATCAATCAATGTGATAGAACACATTAATAAGAGGAGGGAGAAGAACCATATGGTCCTCTCAATTGATGCAGAAAAAGCATTTGACAAAATACAGCATCCTTTCATGATTAAAACTCTTCAGAGTATAGGGATAGAGGGAACATTCCTCAAGTTCATAAAATCCATCTATGAAAAACCCAGAGCAAATATCATCCTCAATGGGGAAAAGCTGAGAGCCTTTCCCTTAAGATCAGGAACACGTCAAGGATGCCCACTCTCGCCACTATTGTTCAACATAGTACTAGAAGTCCTAGCAACAGCAATCAGACAACAAAAAGAAATAAAAGGTATTCAAATTGGCAAAGAAGAAGTCAAACTCTCTCTTTTCACAGACGACATGATACTTTATGTGGAAAACCCAAAAGACTCCACCCCCAAATTACTAGAACTCATCCAGCAATTCAGTAATGTGGCAGGATACAAAATCAATGCACAGAAATCAGTTGCTTTCTTATACACTAACAACGCAACTGTAGAAAGAGAAATTAGAGAATCGATTCCATTTACAATAATACCAAAAACCATAAGATACCTCGGAATAAACCTAACCAAAGAGGTAAAGGATCTATATGCTAGGAACTACAGAACACTCATGAAAGAAATTGAAGAAGACACAAAAAGATGGAAAAATATTCCATGCTCATGGATCGGAAGAATAAACATTGTTAAAATGTCTATGCTATCCAGAGCAATCTATACCTTCAATGCCATCCCGATCAAAATTCCAATGACATTGTTCAAAGTGCTGGAACAAACAATCCTAAGATTTGTATGGAATCAGAAAAGACCCCGAATCGCCAAGGAAATGTTGAAAAAGAAAAACAAAGCTGGGGGCATCACATTGCCCGATTTCAAGCTATATTACAAAGCTGTGATCACCAAGACAGCATCGTACTGGCACAAAAACAGACATATAGACCAATGGAACAAAATAGAGAACCCAGATATGGACCCTCAACTCTATGGTCAAATAATCTTTGACAAAGCAGGAAAAAACATGCAATGGATAAAAGACAGTCTTTTCAATAAATGGTGCTGGGAAAATTGGACAGCCACAGGCAGAAGAATGAAACTCGACCATTCTCTAACACCATTCACAAAGATAAACTCAAAGTGGATGAAAGACCTCAATGTGAGACAGGAATCCATCAAAATCCTAGAAGACAACATAGGCAGTAACCTCTTTGACATCGGCCACAGCAACTTCTTTCAAGATACATCTCCAAAAGCTAGTGAAACAAAAGCAAAAATGAACTTTTGGGACTTCATCAAGATAAAAAGCTTCTGCACAGCAGAGGAAACAGTCAACAAAACAAAGAGGCAACCCACAGAATGGGAGAAGATATTTGCAAATGACACTACAGATAAAGGGCTGGTATCCAAGATCTATAAAAAACTTCTCAAACTCAACTCCCAAAAAACAAATGATCAAGTCAAAAAGTGGGCAGAAGATATGAACAGACACTTCTCTGAAGAAGACATACAAATGGCTAACAGACACATGAAAAAATGTTCATCATCATTAGCCATCAGGGAAATCCAAATCAAAACCACACTGAGATACCACCTTCCACCAGTTAGAATGGCAAAAATGGACAGGGAAAGAAACAACAAATGTTGGAGAGGTTGTGGAGAAAGGGGAACCCTCTTACACTGTTGGTGGGAATGCAAGTTGGTACAGCCACTTTGGAAAACAGTGTGGAGGTGCCTCAAAAATTTAAAGATAGACCTACCCTATGACCCAGCAATTGCACTACTGGGTATTTACCCCAAAGACACAGATGTAGTGAAAAGAAGGGCCATATGCACCCCAATGTTCATAGCAGCAATCCGCAATAGCCAAACTGTGGAAAGAGGCGAGATGCCCTTCAACAGATGAATGGGTAAAGAAGATGTGGTCCATATATACAATGGAATATTACTCAGCCATCAGAAAGGATGACTACCCAACTTTTATGTCAACATGGATGGGACTGGAGGAGATTATGCTAAGTGAAATAAGTCAAGCAGAGAAAGTCAATTATCATATGGTTTCACTTATTTGTGGAACATAAGGAATAGCATGGAGGACATTAGGAGAAGGAAGGGAAAAATGGGGGGGGGGATTGGAGGGAGAGATGAACCATGAGAGACTATGGACTCTGAGAAACAAACAGGGTTTTAGAGGGGAGGTGGGAGGGGGGATTGGTTAGCCCAGTGATGGGTATTAAGGAGGGCACGTACTGCATAGAGCACTGGGTGTTATACGAAAACAATGGATCGTGGATCACCACATCAAAAACCAATGATGTATTGTATGGTGACTAACATAACATAATAAAATTTAAAAAAAAAAGATTTTGGAATTCAGTTTAATCTAGTGATGCTCTAGACATATTAACTCTCCAGGGTCTTTTGGGAATTCGGAGCGGCTTTTCTGGACAGATTGTCCTTGAGCAGATACCCGCTCCATACTTAGCCACCTTATTATCCCAGTTGATAAGAAAAATTTCCCAGACTGGGAAAGATGTTAGTCAGAAGATAGCCACCATCACCTTACTTGGGGTAATAATGAAATTATTGACAATAGTGCAAAATGGTTCCAAATTGGTTCTGGAGTGAAACAGAATGCTGGTCCTTTCACTGGAGTGGTCTGAGTGCTTTGTAAATAAATTCACTTAGATCTTTGTATGTATGGGGGGCACCAGATGGTTGACAATGTCTGTCATGGGAAGGCAGCTGAGACGCTGCTCAGTTCCTACTATTTGCAACTTAAACCTCTGCTGTCCATAAAGAGAGCAAGTCATCAGGCTTGTGGAGATGCCTCGAGTTCAGAGCTATTAGCTACCAGCTCCGACTTCACATTATTTTCAAGCACATTATTAGTGCTCGGGAAATGACACAGGACAATCAAATGAGGTCTTTCTTAGCTCTCAACCAAAAAGAAGTAATAAAATTATCTTCCAAGAAATTGAGGATCCTGTCCTATCCAGAATGTTTCATAAGAATCCCAAACGTAAATTTCTGCTCTGCTAACATGGAAGGTAAATTTCTGTCCGGTAACATGGAAGAAAAAGAAATGCAAATTCTTTCTTTCATTATTCTGACAGGACTATGTGCAGACACTCAAGAAACATGGGAATAACGCTGCATCTACTTATTTCACAGATGTGGCTGGAACATGCCCCATTTCAGGATAATGGGAATGAGCTCAATGCATTATTGTGCAATTAATTCATTCATATAATGGTCCCAACCACATTATAAAGACCAGCCACCTTGCAAATGATTGGCTTGGTGTAGCAGAAGCAAGTGAAAATAATACAAGAGACAGTTTGGCCAGGCCCTGTGCTAATTTGATTCATCATCACCTAAAAAATAAGACATATCAGATGCTCTTAATTGGAAATTTTCTCTTCATTAGAGAAATATGCCTTGACATGTTTTTCTCTAAGAACCACCATGGAGTTTGTACAGAGTTTGGGGACAGCTCTGTGCAAAGTTAATCATAGCCTGCTCAGTTGATTATAGTACGTGGTCTGGTTGCTTGTCACATGAGTAGAGGGAGATTCAACTGCATGACATAAAAGGACTGGACGTGCCAGAGAATTATGTATTGTGTTATTTGTTAAACTTTAGAAGTGAGACAAATGCTTAATGGTGAAGACCTCTAATCAGCATTGGATTGTTCAGACTCAAAGCAGTGTTTATAATAAAAGCAGATAGTAGGATGGAGGTATCTTCCATTTGCAAGTTAGATGGAAACATTGTAATTGAAAGCCCATTAAAATTTCTATAGATAGAGTTAGAAATTAATAACTTGATGAGTGTATTGGGAAAAAATGGGAAAATATTTGTGAAAATTCTTCAGCTATTAGAACTTTCCCTGTCCCCAAGGAAATACTGGGATACCGAAACAGAGTAACTCACCCTAATTTATTATAGTCTTCATACTAATTGAAAAGTAGCACCTAAGAAAATTAAGATATTATAGTTACTACACTAATAATTGTAATAAGCCAAGGTAAAGTGAGAAAACACTCCCTTCCCCCCCCCCACAATGCTTTATCAAAATCTGAATAGAGTACTGAGGAATTTTTGCATTTTATTATAGTAAGGGGTAATACAGTAAAGCATTGGTTTTAGAATAGTACTTGAAAACCTTAAGGACATCTCGCTCCATCTTGCCTTGTTCATAACCTGGTTAGCCATTTTTCTTAATGGGGAAGAGACTTTATTACATTATTTTTCAGTAGATAATTTTTTTCGTAGACTTCATTTTTTTAAAGCATTTTTAGGTTCATAGCAAAATTGAGCAGAAAGTACAGAGCTTTCCCAGATAGCCTCAGTCCCCACACACCCACAGCCTCCCCCCCATACCACCATCCCCCACCAGACTGGCGCCTTTGTAACAGTTGATGAACCTCTGCTGACACATCATTATCACCTAAAGTTCATGGTCTCCGTTAAGGTTCACTCTTGATGCTGTACATGCTGCGAGTTTGGACAAATGTACAATGACACGTACCCACCGTTCTAGCATCACACAGAGCAGTGTCACTGCCCTAGAAATCCTTTGTGCTCTGCCTTTAGATAATTATTTTGAGCATAATTAAAATAACAGATGAGCTCTGAAGACAGTTCTTAAAAATCAGCAACTTGAAAAAAAAGAAAGTCTATCTGGCTCACAAGATTTGGATTTCTGCCTATATTTACCACTGTTGTATATCGCCTTCTGAGCTGTCAGGGTCTCTGACTGTGGCTCACCATGTAGAGACCAGGAATAGCCTAGCCACCTGAAACAAATACATTCCCAGCTCACCTGAGGCAGTGGACGGAGCTGATTTCCCTGAGGACTGAGACAGGTTTTCATGAATCCTGTTCAAATATTCAGGCAAGAACCCCTTTTGGCTCTGCTCTGGTCTGTGGCTTAATTCTTCAGTTCAATCTTTACTTCCCCTTCAGTTCCACCTCATTTGTTTAAATGAAACAGAAAGCAAATTAGGAAAAGCCCAAAATACTTTGACGAATTTAGGTCATTGAAAAGGCCCAAGGATTCTTTTTCTTCTCATTAGAGGATTGAATCCATTGTTGGTTCAGTTGGCCAGTCAACAAGCATACATGGCAAGCCCATGGATCCCAGCCCTGGGAGCCACCCCCCCGGGGGGAGGGGGGGCAACACGTAGCAATGATAAGGACAAAGCTTTTGACTTTGGGAAGTGGAGAGAAATCCCTGTCTCCTCTCCTCCCTTGTCCCCTCTTCCTTCCCCTACTTGTCCAATACACATTTACTCAGGAATAGGCCTGCCTCTGGCCCCGCTCTACATCATCTTACTAAGATCATTTTATGGCCTGGAGTAGTAATGGTTTAGAAATATTTTTTAAATGTTTTTAAGAAATCGGATTTTCTGGGGTGCCTGGGTGGCTCATTTGGTTAAGTGGCTGTCTTCTGCTCATGTCATGATCTCAGGGTCCTGGGATGGAGCCCCGTGTCGGACTCCCTGCTCAATGGGGAGCCTGCTTCTCCCTCTGCCCCTCCCCCCCCACTTGTGCCCACCCTCTCTCTCAAATAAGTGAATAAAATCTTTAAAAAAAAAAAGAAATCAAATTTTACTTTGTCAGCACGTATTTCTGGATTTGATGTTACCTCACAGTCAATTGTACTCAATTCATAAATGAAGAACCATCTTTCTTGGATCATCAGGGCAGTAGGAGATGTGCCGGTACTGTTAATTACTGAGTGATTAGTACCGGGGTAAATTACATCACTGGTGATGGTGTGGGAGAAGGTGGGCGGTGTCACATGGAGCATGAACTGGGGAGTCACAAAGACCTGCATTTGAATCCTCCATTATTTAGTTGCTGTGTGATCTTGGGCAAGCTATTTACCTTCCCTGACCTTGGTTTCCTATTCTGTAAAATGAATGATACTCCCGGCTTTAAACACAGAGAGCAAGAGTTAAATGTGAGTTGCCCCCAAGTTGCCCCAGGCCTCACCAGCCTAGAGGCAGGACATGGATCTTCTTTAGGAATAGTATACTAGTTTGCTCGGGCTGCCATAAAAAATACCACAGATGAGGTGGCTTAAACAGCAACAATTTATTTTCTTACAGTTAAGGGGGCTGGAAGTTCAAGATCAAGGTGCTGGCAGAGGCCTCTGGCCTTGCCTTGCAGATGGCTGTCTTCTTGCCTCTGTATGTACTGCCCGGTCCCCTGTGCGCCTGGCATCTCTTCCTCTCCTGGTAAGGCCACCAGTCTTGTTGGATTGGCACCCACCCTAACAGCCTCACTTTCACTTAGTCACCTCTTTAAAGGCTTCATCTCCGAATTCTGTCATACTGGGAGTCGGACCTCAACATATGAACTTGGAGGGATACAAGTCGGTCCATAAGAAGTAAGCACCTGTCTTTCACTGTCTTGCGCTCATTTGCATAATGCACAACCACAGCTCAGTATGAATCCCACAAGGCGTCTTACAGTTGCTCGGGGGTTTCAAGGGCTTCTACTCTTGCTCTGCCCAGGAAGCCACTTTGGGGTCCCCCTGCACCACTGCTCCTGCCGGAGCCCTCGGTGAGAGCACAAACGTCTGCACCCAGGGCGCCCTGCCTACCGCGGAGGGTGCCCAGGCCCTGCGGCACAGCCAGGCCCGCGCAGTGGGGAGAACGCCGCTCGCCCCGCTCCATGTCACAGCCCCGTCGCTGGGCCTCCAGCCAGGCTGCTTATCCCTCTGCGTCTCAGCATCCCTCATGAAAACAGCTGCTTCATCATCTGTCCGCCGCCTCTTGCCCTAGAGGGCTCCGAGAGTACAGAACCAAATGCCATGTTCCGTTCCCTACCCTCTTTCTCCACATCCGGCACTGGGCATGCCCACCCCCCTCCAGGTTCATTGACTTCCGGCGACCTTGCTCCTAGGTCGTGCACATGCTCGGACAAATCGGAACCCCCCTTCCAGTTTAGAGCAGGACTTCTTTACATAGAAACCCTTGCACTTTCCCCGCATGTTTCTTTAACAGGGGCGTGGACGGGCACAGTGCCAGTAGATTCTGATACAGCTCACTTTGCCACTTGGCATCTTGTAGTGGTTAAAAAGGGGGGGGCTCTGCGGGGCACCTGGGTGGCTCGGTTAAGCAACTGCCCTCGGCTCGGGTCATGATTCTGGAGTCCCAGGATCGAGTCCCGCGTCAGGCTCCCTGCTTGGCGGGGAGTCGGCTTTTCCCTCTGACCCTGTTCTCTCTCATGCTTACTCTCTCTCTCTCTCTCTCATTCTGTCTCTCTCAAATAAATAAATAAAATCTTTTAAAAAGGGTGGGGGGACTGCAGCTGGCTTGCCCTGGCTCCAATCCTGTTCTGTGACCTTGGGCCAAATCCTTCCCTTCCTTAAGCTTCAGTTTATAAGCTATAAAATATATAAAATAAGTCTAAGGAAAGTTCCTACTTTGTAGAATTATAGTAAGAGTTAATGGTAATACACAGAAAGAATGCATCCCCCTGCCTGGGAACATCATGATTATTATCATTCCCATCTAACACTCTCTGAATGGTAACTCTTCCAAGTAGTTCTTTCAGCAATTAGCTCATTGAATTCTCGAAGAATCCCAGGAGGGAGGTGCCATCCTGATCTCGATTTTATAGATGAGGAAATGGTGAAGTCAGTTACCCAGATGGCAGGTTAACAAGCCACACTATCAGGATTCAGTCCAGTTCGGTGTGACTCTGGACAGACTGTGCTCTAAGCACTGTACTCAGTAAATGGTATTTATTATGACTATAGTTATAATCAATCAGTCAACAGGTTTTATATAGATGTTAAGTGCACTTCAGTAGGTGGAGTGAGAAACACAAGGCTTTATAAGAAGCAGTGTTTTCTTTCAAGGATTTATAACCTCATTGGGATCTATAATCTCATTGACCTATGTATGTGAAACCAGAACTAAAATAACAAGGTGCTGTGTGCAGACAAAACGGAATGAAAGGGGCGCCTAGGTGGCTCAGTCGGTTACTCAATCAGCACTTGATTTTGGCTCATGTTGTGATCTCAGGTGAGATCTAGCCCTATGTCATGCTCCACGCTGAATGCGGAGTCTGCTTGAGATTCTCTCTCTCCGTCTCTGCCCCCCGCCCCGCATACACGCTCTCTAAAATAAATAAATAAATCTTTAATAAAATTAAATAAATCAATCAATCTTTAAAAAAAATTGTGGGAATGAAATACACTATGAGCCCATGGCCAACCACCATCGTCAAGGGAGGCTTCATGGAGAAGGTGGGCAGGATGCCTAGAACAAAGGAGCTTTGTACCTGTTTGATGGTTGAATAAATTAGGTAAGCATTGAAGGATTAAGTAGAACCTGGAGAAATTAGGACGAGGAAGGAAAGGCAAATAAACTGCCAAATTGGAGGAAATACCAATATTGTTTAGATTCATAACTTAGAGTGACCCGAAATGCATGATCCCCAGGTACATTCGAAGCGAGACTACTTCTGCCAGGCTCCCTAACCTCTTTAGCTTCAGGGCACATTGGGGTAAAGGAATGAAGCTTCTAGAAAATAGCAGCCAGTAGCCACAGAGCTGAGCCAACCCAGGCCTCACCAGCTGCCCGAGGACTGAAAGAAATAAGTATCTTGGTTCCAAGCGCTGTTCTAAAGAGCTTTAAAAAATACTTGGGGAGAATAGAAATGTACCGAGGCTTCTCAGTGTGTCTTTATGTAATTATAACCCGAAAAGTGTGTAAAAGCGATGAGCTACATGTTACCAAAGCAAACAGAGAAATTGTGCAATTAATTTGACATAAACCCAGTGATGAAGCCAGTCTAAGGGTTTAAAGATGAGACAGAAGAAAGCCGGCCACGATGAATGAAAACAAATGAAGACATCGTGGTGCTTGAGTTTCAACATTTGACCAGCAAAAGTCAAACAGTAATAATGACAATAAAAAGCGGTTTCATTCAGTGATGTCTAGCCACACAGAATGCTGGGAACTGGGTTTTATGTATGAAATGCTTTATTAGCACAGTCCACCTGAGACAGCAGGGTAACGCATGCATGGGCGGCAGCACATCAGCTCGTGCCTCCAAGGCTGTTTGAAAGAGGACATTCCATGCATTGTGCATGATTAGAAAATTGTAGCGGACATCAGGACACAGTGGTCTTACTTTTAGATCCAGGCAGAAGAGGTCCTGTCCAGGGACACATGGTTTTGAGGGTTCTGCTCTGGCCTTCCACAAACAACATCCCTCCTTATGGGGCAAGGAATTCATGGGGCCAAAGGGATGTGGAATCCAGCAGTCCCTTCCCCCACCTTGACCAAATGTCTTCCTTTTTGAGGGCTTCTGCAGACCTTGTCCACAAGGTCAAGGACAGCAGACTCCACCAATGGGGTGATAACCTCCAGCCATAAAGTGACCAAGGATCTGCTGCTCAAAGGGGCAGTCTGGGGTGTCCATACCCCTTGCATGAAAGCCCCTCATGATTAAGGACAGAGCTAGGATAGGAGGGGTGAGCAAGAGTCAGGGCCCAGGTCTCCCTATCCACCATGTTCCAACATGGTACTTTGGACAGTCTGACAATTCTAAATTCAAACCTGGCCCTCTTGGTCGTTATAATGGTACATATGTCAAGATGTACCACTTCTCAGATTGTCCATTTGGTTTATAACTTTAAAATATTTAAATATAAGGTATGTGGATCCCCTTGGTAGTCTTGCCCTGGGCCCCACAAATGTTGGTGGAGGGCCCAGGACATACAAAAGAGACTGATAGAAAGCAAAAAAGGACAAGGACATGGAAATTCTGAGTCCTTGGACCTTGGGCTAGGAAGTCCGTGGCATAAATACGTGTCTATGAGAGCTGGGTCTATCACCAACCCCATCCTCCTTCTCTTTCTTCTATCTGTTCTGAATAAATAATATTGACAATGGACAAAACCGAATTCTTCATGAAACGTCCCTTGAGAGTGAGATGGAATTTAAAAAGTCAATATTTTTATTTAAGTTCCTGGAGATTTGCTCATCATTTTTCAGTAAATATGTCAGCATAGAAAAGGCACACTTGCCAGCAGTATTTCTTTATCTTATTAAATGAACAAACAAAAAACCGTAGTAATTATTGCCGCACACAAAAATGGAAGGTCCAACAGGACAGAGATTTTTGTGTATTTTGTTCACTGAAATATCCCCCGTGTATAAACCCAGGGCCTGGTGCAGAGCAAATGTTCAACATCTATTTGTTGAACAAAATGAATTAATATGTGTATCTAGATTACTGCTGTAATTTGGGGGCCCATTTTCCACAGATAACTTACATTTAGGAGAGTCGCAAACGAGGCTCAGGCTTTCTATTCCAAGGAAAAGTCTTCTGTTAGTATAAGATTCTGTGCCCAAATGACAAAGGTTTCTTACATTTAAGGTTTGAGCAAATCTGGCTTCCCTCCAAGGAAGGTAAGGCTCTGCAATTCACAAAAGACTTTGCGCTTTGAGTATATGGTCTCCCACCAGCGGGAGAAGAGCTGCAGGACCACCTGTCTCCCATTTTAAAAATAACTTATGTGTCTGCAGCTTAATTATTTTAAAAGGCTCTTTTATATGTGATATTTCCCTTGATTAGCTCAACAACACAGGGAGATAGGCCAGTGATACTCTCTCCATTTTGTCAGAAGTTGGGTCCTTGAATCCTGGTCTACTGACCTACTCATCACCCCATGATGTATGCATGTAGTCAAAAATTTTTTTTTTTTAAAGATTTTATGTATTTATTTGACAGAGTGAGAGATAGCGAGAGCAGGAACACAAGCAGGGGGAGTGGGAGAGGGAGAAGCAGGCTTCCTGCAGAGCAGGGAGCCCGATGTGGGACTCGATCCCAGGACCCTGGGATCATGACCTGAGCCGAAGGCAGATGCTTAACGACTGAGCCACCCAGGCGCCCGCATGTAGTCAAAATTAATAGATTGCTCATTTATTGTTTATCAATGGAAAGATGTGTAAATGCAAAAAAAAAAAAAAAAAAAAAAAAAGCCAAGTTAAACAATTGTTTGTACTAAGTCAAATCACTTTCAGTTAAACATAAATATCCCAAAAATGTTTTCTAAATGTGTTACTTTTGTCTCGGCTTTGTGGGTGGTTCCTCATCTTCACTTTATCTTGCAAGCTTGAACAGAGGCTTTGTTGCTCTCCCTTAAAGCAAAGCGCTCACTACCACTATTTTCCTTGTGTTGAGAAAAATATTTTTTGACTTCTTGTTGTTTGCCATCTGAAATGAACCTCGTTTTAAGTATTTCCTATTTCCTGCACCCTAAGCAAATTACAGAAGAGACAAATTCACAAAAATGAAAGTCCACGAGCCAAAAATAAAAAGGATGTAGAATTATGGGAGGGAACATAATTTAAAAAGCATGCCCCCTGCTGGAGGCACGGTGACATGACATCTGGAAAGGAATAAAATTAGAACCAAAGAACCGTGCAGTCATATTGAAGGTCCAATCTGACACCCATAGGGCTCCATTATCATTTAAGGACCCCTAAAATTATAGGTCTTGCTGCCTGTTCAGATTAGTCCAGAAAATTCAGTTCAAGAGTAAGATAACTCACTATTGAGTCCTCTGTAGATAGAAAAGTCCATCTTAGACCAAGGGATTTTCTTTCACATATTATTTATGAGAACACTTTAGAAGCAAATAAAAAACTTACCTCTTGAAAATTTTTAAATAAACATTAGAAACAGAAAGCATACTAGTTGAAATATTGAAAAATATCAACTTCCCACTCTGCCTTCTGTAGCTGGCAAACTCCTATGCGTCTCTCAAGGCCCAGCTCACATGTCATCTTCTTTGAAAGCTTAATCGTACCCCCTTAAAGAGGATTAGCCATTTTCTTTTCTGTGCTCCTATAAATAAATTTTGCATTTATCATACTTTAGTTAAACCGTTTATGTATCTTGCTCCCCAAAGCAACTCCAGAGACATTAAAAAAGAACTACAAAAATATATAAAGTGTTCTCCTTACAACTGAATTTCACACAGTATTTTAGAAAATTATGGATTATTAGAACGAAAAAGTATCTGAGAGTTTATTAATTCAAATATACACCTTCTCCAAGCTTTCCCTCCCACCTTCATTATATAGATGGAGAAACAGAGTCAATCAAAATAAGATAGCTACACGTGTTCTCTCACCCAGGAATTAGCAAAGTAAGGCTATTATCCCTGTCTTTTGATTCCAATCAGTGTTCTTTCTGCTTCAACATAACCACCTCCTCTCTACATGATACCGCAATCATACATCCTGCCAAACTCTTCAGGGGTACTTAATTTCATGTCCTTGAATTTCCTAGAATTATATGCAGAATCTGTATGCATGTATATTAAGGTCTGCCTGTAAAAGAGAGGCCTTCCCTCTGTAAAGATTTATGCATGCATAATTCATGCATTCATTCAACAAATATTTGCCCAAAACACTATGTGCAATCCTCAACAAAATACAAGCAAACTGAAACCAGCAACATGTAAAAAGGATTATATATCATGACTAAGTGTGATTTTTTTTCCTAGGAATGCAAGATTGATGTAACATCTGAAAATCGGTCTTGTAATATACCATATTGCTATAATGAAAGTCAGAAAATTACATGATCCTCTTTTTGTAGACATTGACAAACTGATCCCAAAATTCATATGGACATTCAAGGGACCCACAATAGTCAAAACAATCCTGCAATAGAAGGACAAAATTGGAGAACTCAGACTTTGTCGTTTCAAAACCTAATACAAAACTACAATATGGACCTAGCATAAGGGTTGACAAAAGGATCGATGGAATAGGATTGAAAATCCAGAAATAAACCATCACACTTATGGTCAATTGATTTTTGACCAGGGTGCCAAGACCATTCATTGGAGAAAGGATAATCTCTTCAACAAATGGTACTGGAATAGTGGGATAACTGCACACAAAATAATGAATTTGGAGCCTCTACTTTACACCATATAAGAAAATTAACTCAAAATGGATCCAGGACTGAAATGAAAATGCTAAAACTATAAAACTTTAGGAAGAAAATACAGAAGTAAGTCTTTGTGACCTTGGATTAGGCAATGGCTTCTTAGGTACAACACCTAAATCACAAGTAATAAAAGGAAAATAAACAAATCGGACTTTGTATAAATTAAAATTTCTTGTGTTTCAAAGGACACCATCAAAAAAGTGAAGAGACAATCCATAGAATGGGAGAAAATATTTGCGAGCCATAAGGGGCTTATATCTAGAATATATCATAAAGGATTTGTATTTAGAATATATAAATACTTACAATTAAACAATAAGAACATAAATAACCAGTTTTAAAATGGACAAGGGATTTGAATAGGAATTTCTCCAAAAAAGATATGCAACTGGCCGATAAGAACATAAAACAGTACTCAACATCATTCGTTATTAAGGAAATACATATCAAAACCACAATGAGGGGTACCTGGATGACTCAGTCTGACGAGCATGTGACTCTTGATCTCGGGGTTTTGAGTTTGAGCCCCACATTGGGTGTAGAGATTACTTAAAAAATAAAAAAAAAAAGACACAGAGTGAGATACCACCTCATACCTGTATGGTGGGAAGAAGAAAGAGGAGGAGGAGGAGGGGAAGGGGAAGAAGAAGAAGGAGGAGGAGGAGAAGGAGAAGAAGAAGAAGAAGAAAGAAGAAGAAGAAGAAGAAGAAGAAGAAGAAGAAGAAGAAGAAGAAGAAGAAGAAGAAGAAG